>NC_053455.1:13191798-13491798 GCF_015227805.2 Hirundo rustica | reverse complement strand
AGTACTTGCTTTCTTTCATGCTAGATTTATTTGAATGACCTTATTACGGAAAATGGGATTTTATATCTCAATGCCCATTACATTTTTTTTTTTTTTTCAATTTGTTACAATGAAAACATTTCATTTAGGCCCTTATTGAATAGCTAAGTGTGAATCTTGGGAATGAATAAAAGTCATTTATTGAATCAGCCTTCACTGGAGCTAAGAAAGCATGTACAGTGGCAGAACTATGAAATGCTCAGTGCACTTTGAGTTTCATAGGAAAATGTTACAAAACCCAGCTCAAGTCTACTTTTAAAATAAATGACGGGCCCAAGCTGTCCCATTTCAGGGCCAGCCTTCATCTTTTTGTCAACAAAGATAGTCCATCCTAGGTGGAGGGGACGTGAAATCACTGCTACATCCTGTCTGTGACTGCAAGTTGCCATCCTCAGCCTGGCAGTCCTCCTTGCAAGGATGAAGGGAGTGGATATTTCAACTCTTGCACCTTGTTTGCCCTTGAAGAGACTCAGAAGTAATCAGGATCTGTTTCCCCCAAAAGAGAAGATAGAGCCAGTGAGGCTTGTGCTGTCTGTACCACGGAAACTCAAATCATAATCTTCCTCTGCCCTCCAATTAATTAGATTATTAGAATAATTCTGAAGCTTTAACTTAAACTATAATTCAATTCTTTCCTCTTTTTAAATTGTTTAAAGTCAAAATGCAGATGTAGGAAATTCAAAAGTACTTAAAGATCATGGATTTTAATTTGGGGTCATTATTGGTGTACACTGTGGTTTTATTTCAACAGCTAAAGAAAGGGGAACAGATTTTTTTCTGTGCTACCCCACTGTAAATCTAGAGAAACTCCACTGATTTCAATGGCATTTATTCTTGAATTACCCTGGCTTAGTTGACAGCAGAATATGGCTGACTCTGACTCCACAGAGATATAGACTGTTTATATGTTGAGTCTATTGTTGATTAAATATGCACACCAATGCAACAAGCCATCAGTCAAAGAAATCACATTTGCTCTGCTGCCAGGATATAAACTAAAATCATGAAAAGAGAATGTATTCCTCTGATATATTGAATAATACAATTTCAATAGTAAGCATTGCTCCACATTATTTTAATGTGATTAGTGCCTATGAAAGGCATTGAATTGGAAATGGGTGTCCTTTGTTCACCGATTAAAAACCAAAAAAACTCTCAGCTGGTATTTCTGCCCTGTTCTACCAGTCTTCCTGGTCTAAGAGTCTCCTATGACAAACAAGAGATTTCCACTGCCATTGCTGCTTTTTCTGAGGCACACACAAACAAGAAACCTGCTTTATTTACAACGGCTTTCCTCAGACATGAATGTTGGCCCATAGCATTTCTTATGATCTAGCCTGCTGTAGCAGCACTCATGTGCTCTCAAGTTGTTTCAGGTTTTATCTTGGGATCGAAAAATGGAAGTTAGCTAAGCATTATTAAATAAAGGTCCAGTACTTAAACATCCAGGTACAGCCTATGCATAATAAGTCTACTTATTACAGGCAGGAGTAACTTCCCTGGATGTCCATATATTTTCAGTCAGTGTTTAAAGTATTTTATATGAGATTTATTCCAAGAATTATAGATAAATAGTTATGGTTAGGTAGATCCTATCTGCTCTGCCCAATTCTTATTACAAGACTCACAGATTCTCCTGTACATCTTCAGTATCTTTCATTTCAGAGATGTTGCTGCAAAGTCTAACAGAAAATATTCATGATAAAGAGGCAATAAGACGAACAGTCAAATCTTTCCAGCTCTGAGCATCCTAGTAATCAATATTTTTCTGAGGACAGTTGAATACATTGCATTTAGCACTACATGAATTGTGACAATGATATAGCACTTGGGTGTAGTACTGACTTAATGTGTGTTTCTTGTTTATCTACAGATGTCTTGATTCTCCATTGTTTTGTTCACTCATTCAAGGTACACGGAATTCATACTCAGCTGATTCTTTAAGTTTGTGAAAATCTGGTCTTTTGTGGGGTCGGGTGCAAAGGTCAGCATATTCCTATATAGAATTTTGGTGAAAAAAAAAGGCATACCTTGCTTGGGATCTGTCTCTTGTCTTTCTTTTTTCACCTCAATTGGTACCGTTAATTTATTGGTTATTTTTTTTCCGTTCTTAGTGACGTGTAGTATTTATGAGTAACTGCATTGAATCAGTAGAACTCTTTGAGGAATGAACTATAACATGCCATTAAAAAAAAAAAAAAAAAAAAAAAAAAAAAAAAAAAAAAAAAAAAAAAAAAAAAAAAAAAATCCAGCCACATGCTAGATTTAATACTCTTACTGGCAATGAATGAACACCGGTACAATTCTTAGCCATAATTTTTCTGCATAAAGTCAAAATATGTTGCCATTTACTGCATTAATAATAATGTGAAGTACTAATTTTGTTATTTAGAGCAAAAGAAAAAAAAAAGAAAAGGAAACAACAGAAAAGCTGTCTGAGATTCAATTTCCCATCAGTGTGTTCTCTGGACTGCTGGCACACAAAGGTTAACGAAACCTGGAACTGAAATAGTAAGTGATGTCAGCAGTTAACACATTATCATTTTCTCTCATCTATTCATCTAAAGTGCAGAGCAGATAACTTTAACTATCATCTTCAGTACAAAAAAAAAAAAAAAAAAGAAAAGGAAAAAAAAAAAAAAAAAGAGTTCAAGGCATTGTCAAGGAGCCATTCAGCTCTGGCTCTTAATTAGAGTAAACACAGTAAAAACCATTTCCATTAAAAGAGAAAGTTTTAACCTCTCATAACAATCTGACCACATTCAAATGAGGGTGGAATGCATGCCACCTCATGGGAAGAGCTTGCAGTATAAAATTTTGCCAGTATAGTGGCTGCCAATAAAAAATATTGTGATTTTCATTACACTGTGCTCATCAATCATTGGAAAAATGCAATGATGAGATCTTCCATACAAGTTCAGACATATGCCCTTGAGAGCTACAGAATGACTTTCAATGCAATTCCAAATGTTAATATCCCCACAGGAATGCAGATCCAACAGAGGAACCTACTATTCTATATAGCCATCATATTCACCTCAGTGACTGAACATCATGCATCAGTGTGGCTTGAAACTGTGATTAGCTGCTTTGAGGCTGTGCTGAATAATCAGCAGGATTGACAGTTCTTCCTTAGACTCCTGAGGTTTTTTATGGGAAGAATATCCTTGATTTTTTAAAGATTATTTATGATTTTTATATATAAATATATATATAGTCTATGCCACAAAAAAATCTAACACAGAACTAAATTATATTTTTCTGATTTTTTTAAACTTTTTTTTTTTAACTTTTTTTTTTTTTTTTTTCCCCCTTATACCAAAGATTAAGATCTTAACAAGGATTAAGAGAGAGAGTGGAAAGAACTCCATTGCCACAGGATAACAGACAGAAGTGTGGGCAGCAACATGTTCTTCTAACACAGTTCTAGCATGTCAAATCCAAATTATTTGGCTTGCTTCTGGTAAACTTCTTACCAGAGAGGTATTGGCAATTTTGGAAGAACTATTGCTTGAAAAGGAAATGTTGCTCTCTTCAGGAGAGCAATAGTACTCAATAGAACATCAGTTAAAATAATTTATGGGATAAAGAATAGAGAACCTAAAATTTCAAGGTCTGGCTTGAATTTAAGAGGCATTAACATTCTCTACACTTTCTGAAAGGAGGCTATTCAAGAGAATGACACTTAGTACTTTTATTAAAAAATGCAATATTGAAATGCATAGTCAACAAAAACAAATACAAACCAACCTCCCTTTACCTGAGACAGAAGCTTTTCATTTAAAGGTGGCTAAGTAAAATGTTACTAGTATATGAAATGTGAAGGGAGAGATTTTCTGGGTCCCTAAAGAAATATCTTAAAGTTTCATGATGAATGTTCATATAAAGATGAAGGTATTGAAAGAAACTGCATAGTATGTATATTTATTTAATTTGCCTTGCTTTCGGCAAGATATTTTTTTTTTTTTTTTTTTTTTTTTTTTTTTTTTTTTTTTTTTTTTTTTTTTTTTAAATGGTGCTAAACACAATAAGGTGTGTAGTTGATGACGTCCGTGCTGGTTCTAGCTAGGTAACTCAGGGACATATTTATCAGAACGGTTCAGGGAATCCACAGCACCAATTCATTATCTAATGGTTTAATCCTCCAAACATTTATGCTTGGATTAATGGCAGAATGACAATCACACTGAGTCTGTGGGATTACCTGCCACTGAACACCAGAATGAGTGTTGGCAAGACTCGGTCCTAAATCCCTTTGTGATGGTCAATATCTTTCAAACTGAATGATACTAGACTAACACACATTCAAAAGCAGGCTTCAGCCTGGCATTTTTCCAGCAGCTAACATGATCAGTGCCTGATTCTTACTGACTTCAAACCTTCATGTACTCTTAGTGCCTACACTCTGATTTTCAGAAGTGTCACCTGAAGGCTGATCTAATGAGTAGAACAGAAGTTTGGATTTCACAATTTCCGGCATTTTAATTTCATGTATCAGATTAATTTTATCTGTAATCTGATTTATTCAATCATAGAAAAAGATTTGGATGGGATGTGAGACATCATTCAACATCGTTCTGGGACTCCAGTCACAGACCAAAATGCTGTTATTTCAGCTGTATGTAAATCAGGAGAAATCTGCTCTTAACCTTGAAAGCATGTGGGAATGAAAGTGGGAAGAGCCTGCTGTAGATCTTCAGTAGGTCTTAAGATACTGTATAACTTCAACTTCTATGATAAGGCCAAAAAATGTCAAAACAAGATGAATTAAAGGAAATGGTCCTGGACAAGAGACTGCAGAAAGATTTAACTTTTCACCTCCACAGCTAGAACTGACCACAGACCAAGAGCAGACTCGTTTAGGTAACCACACGATGTAAAACTCAGGCTAAAGGTTAGATCTAATCTAAGCCCAAAGACAGGATGACAAATGAAGTGCATCCACTTGCCATAATTAGATAATGATAAGAAGGCTTTGCTACAGATTGACATTCACCTTGCTTTGAACCTGAGTTCATTTTGATATTCTTACTTGTGGGGGTGAGGAGATCTGTGCTGCCTTTAAATGCAACAGTTGAGACTTGGGCAAAATTTAGCTGTAACATACTGCCTTCAAATAATCTTTCCCAATAGGTTAAGAAATGCTGACAAGTTTGTAAATTACACTAGTTTGTTTCAAAATGTATTTGTATTTATAAAGTTGTGTTCTATGTGTACCTGTTAATAAAATATATACACTAGACTCTTTTAAATTAATTCACTACATTATTTGATTAATAGTTTCAATATGTTAAAAGCAATTCTTTGAAATACTTTGGCTTGTACTTTAATGGTCCTTTGAAGTCTTTTGGTTCCTAGATCATGCTGGGGCATTAACATCACTCTCAAAGCAGAGTAAGTCACACCTATGTCATTCTTGGAAGATGTTTGTCTAACTCATTCTAGAACTCTTACTGCTGTTCAGTGAACTTCTCCGATCATCAAAAGATACTTTCTCCACCCCAGTTGTATCACAGCTTATGTTTCATCTATTCACACTCACACACATTAAAGCCTCCTCAATTTAGGACAATTTCCAAAGTTCACAGAGGTCAATGGAATCAGTTGCACTTACTTTAATAGAATCAGGCCCTCAGAGATGAAAAACTTATTTTATACATTTTCAGTCATCATTGTAAGGTCATTCCATTTAAAAAAGGAACTTTCCTAAGCAAACTTCACAATCTGTGGGTGGGCAATGATGTTCACCCTAAAATGGAAATGTTTTCCCCCCAGAGGTATAATCTGTAGATGGTAAAATGTAGAATATGGCTTAAGCTGTAACAACAGTTCTAGTGGAAATAAAGAAAATTAACTTGCTTAAAAACAAAAAAGAGAGGGAACAGTAAAAATGACAGGTTTTTCATGTATATTAAAAGCTTCATGTAAGCATAAACCAGAACTGCATGTATCCTTACAAATTGCTCACTGAATGAGTTTTGTCTGTGTGAATTGTTTGGGATTAAACTGTGATTTTCTCAAATGCATTTGCTCTTATTGCTTTACTGACAATACATTATGAAGAAGTCTCGATCTGTAGCTCATTTTTGAGCTCTGTTTGTTGGAAATATAATTACATACTACATTTCTTTTCCCTGATTGGGGGAGTGGTGTAACTGTTAGACACAGGTTTCCAGTGTCAGTACTATGATTAGGATTTTAAATTCAGCTGGGGACAAGTTGTTCTGTGATTCAAATCACACTGAAAAGACATTGACTGCAGCAGCCCTGTCTTGTAATCACGTTGCTCAGTGGCAACCCAGAATTTGCAACCTTGTTCATAAACATATTCTGTGGGCTGAAGGTACTGAAAGAACAAGCTCTGCAATCCATAGTTATTGACTTATGTTCTCGATTAATTACTATATTTTATTTTTATGCCCTTTATCTTTTTTATTAAAGGGATTATAGGGACAATCAAAACTCTGTGTAAGAAACCAGATTTTTAGATGCATGTTAATAATCACCATTATTTTATTTATTATCAATTAAACATTAAATTAATAATGCTATTATCTCAGGATCAAGATCCATGTTGAGAATTTAAAGATATTAATATTTATTTTATTATTTATGTTTCATGCTATTTTAATAAGGTTTCCCCTTCACCTTTCTTTACATAATTGTTATATATTTACAACAGTAATTCAAAATTAATGAACGTTTATTTATGGGAATTAATTTTGTTTCTATAATAAAGCTGCTAATGAAACATATTGGAAGGTTCGTTCTGTGGAACCAATTATTTCCTATCTGTAAGTAGTATTACCAGCTTGCAGTTATGTTCCTGAACATAACTGTCATTAGATTTTGTGCAAGCTTCCTCAAAACTACATCTAAACATTAGCAACCTTCAGTTGAAGTAGTTCACCTATAAACTTTAAATAAACCATTAGGATGCCCTCTGGATTTCTAAGGTACAAGTTTTCAACGATAAAGTGTTCACACTGAATACTCTGGTTTGAAATTATTCACAGGACCCTCTCAAAAACACACAAATATAAGACATTTTATAGATGGAAGATATAGTGAAGAAAGTTTATTTTTAAAATTATTTTGACAAATCAAGTTTAGGTGACTAAAATGAACTATCCCCCCTTCTTTATCAATCATCTCAACTCTCAAACATTTTTTTGCACTAAGCAGTGAAAAGTATATTTTAAGAAGCCTAATGTGATCATAAGACAACAGGCAGAAAGAACAAATGCAAATTATTGTTCACAGAACTTTGCATTATGGTGGTGTATTCAGTCCACTATCATAACAGGGTTCATAACATTTGTTCTTTATTTCTTGTGCCAGAGGAAATTGCTCTTCCTTGAACTCTAAGTAAGCAACATAATGTGCTATCATCTCTAGCTCAATTCAAGTATTTAGTTTTTGAAGTAGTTGATCTCTCACAGTGACTACATGGAATTTTCTTTACACCACACAGATTTCAGTGGTACTAGACCTTCTCAAATGATGTGAACCTGAGCTACATCTGGTCCATGGTATCCTCAAAGCTACAGAGAATTTTAACAGTGTAATACCTGGTTTATGGTGCACTCAGAAGTCCAGTTTTCAAGTCTCTGCACTAGAGTGGGTAATCTCTTTCTCTAGGGATGATATTTAACTTAAGTCTCAAACAATAGTGATTCCATCAGAAAATAATCCTTTAACAGCTGTGCCATGAGAGACAAGTCCAGAGTGGATAGTGAGGGAGGCACAATGGATTTCTTCCTGGTAATGGTCTGATCCCTGATCACGTGAATTTTAATGTTCCCTATTTTAGCAAACATAAATACCATTGTTCATAAAATTATCATCTTGGTCATAAAATTACCATCCCCTTTTTAAAATTCAGCTGAAGTATTTGACTTAGTGACCCTCCATGACAGAAATCCCACAGGCTGATTACATGCTGTGTGAAGTATTATTCTCTCTCTTTTGTTTTACATTTACCTGTCATTAACTTCAAGTGACCCTGCTGTTGTTCTGGTGTTCTGAGACACTGTTAAAAAGATGGACTGGCTAGTTTTTGACTCTACCCTTCATAATCTTAAATGCTTTAATTAAATGCTTTCTAGTGTTTCTTTTTCACCACTAAAAAGATCCTAGCTCCTGCAACCTTCACATGCAAATCCTTCTATATTCCTAACTCTATTTTCTGGACTTCCACAATTTTAATATTCTTTTACTGTTAACATCCCAAACTGAATTTTGTGTTTTATATATTTATGCATATCTTGCCTGCTGCTCCAGAAGCAAATACTCTTTACTTGTAACATGGAATACAAATATTCATTTTCAATCACTTGACATATAATCTGAGACTGATTTAATATTCCTTGGCATCAATTATCTCTTGTATGATATGACTGATCCTCAGATCAGGCATGGACATACTGAATAAGGGGTACCAGACATGGCTTCCTTCCTCTCAGGATCTGTGTTGTTACGTCTTCTAGGAAGCTGAGCAGGAGCTGGTTTGCTCTTCTGTGCACTGGGGGTACGGTGTCATGTTCATTATCTGAGAACTGTCCACTTTCTTTTCCCCTCTGTCATTTGCTACGTGGCACGGTTAGGGAAATTCTACACTTTTACTTCCTGAAATGCTTGGAGGGAATACGCTGAATCTCTTGCTTACACAGTTTGCCTTTCAAACACCACAGCACTCTGTCTGAATCACTGAGCTGTAGTCTGTGACAAAAGCAGAACTCATTATGATCACTAATTTTCAGTTTTAGAGTCTATGCCCTTGACTAGACACTAAATGGATTTTAAGACCAAGACCAGATTTTCAAAGGCATTAAAATGCCTGAGAAGGCATATAAACAAATAGTGAGAGTCAGTTTCAAATTAAAAAAGCCCCCACAAATGCACAGCTATTATTCACAATTTCTGTTGATATGTAACTTCATGATAACACAGTTCTGTGGCAGTAACATATTTTTTAAGTGTGTAATAAACATTGAAAATATGCCAAAATGATGCCTACCACAGGATTTAAAAGCAATTGTTTATGTTATTCTGCTTGCTTTTGGATTTTTTGCTTCAAGCTTTGCTTTATGTCTACAGTAAGTCCTCCAAAGCCTACAGAGCAACACGGCTGTGATCTTTCTTGCAGAGAGCTAACGTGCTTAACTGCACGCCTGTGGCATGTGCAGAGCTCTTACCCGTCAGGCACTGCATTGTACCCCATTGGTTAAAGCCCTCGGATCCCACAGCATTCCAACAGCACAGAGCAGAGACACTCGCCAAGTGGGACAACAAAGCTTTTGCATCCTGATAGTTAAAACCAGGAGCACTATCTGTGCACCAGCAGCTCACAGGGAACAGTGGGACGTTTTCTCTCTTACTCTTCAAACAAACCAAATGTAAACTGTCTGAACCACAGCAGTTGTCTTTGTGTGGATGAAATAGCAGGGCAAAGACAGACCCTATGAAATAGCTGTGGTTAGTGGCTTGTTAAGGGGGGTAAGACAAAAAACTCGCTTTTAATCAATGTGATAATCGATGACATATGGCATCATAGTCTTGCCTGATTCCATTCTTCCCCTGCACACTACAGGTCTCAGTGCCCTCCCCTATTTTCTCACAGCTGAGGCCTTTAGCAGGCCAACTAGAAATCTCTCTACTGTTTTAGGTTTTTTTTTTATTACATCTATATTTGAAAACCAGGCATAAGTCTTCAAAAGAGAATAATTTAACTGAAGAACAACAGCTTAACAGCCACGGTTTGTTGAGGAAGCTCAGATAACGTACACATGTCCTTGCTGTGTTTTCCCAAACTGGTCTGAGTCTGTGCACAGGACTCAGATGCCACAGGCCAAAGGTAGCAAAGAGCTGAGTCAGGGATTTGTGTGCTATAATTCTATATTCATATTTTCATGTACTGCTATGCAAGAAATATAAATGAAAATCACAGTGTGTTCTTCTGATCGTCTGCTTCTTTTTCATTTATTAAATTTAGGTTCATAAAGCAAAGGCTGTGCTGGATACCCTTTGAGTGGCATTTATGTTGGTTTCTAAGAAAAGTTTCTCATCTCATATTCTGGCTTTTGTTAGTGGCACAGAAAATATGAGGTGTTTGCTCACAAGGCTAGCTTAAAGACTTGCATTTTATGCAAAAAGTCCTGCAGATCTGTGACTTTGTTGGCCTTTTTCAAAATGAGTGCTGAAAGTCACTGTTACAGCTGTTTTTGTACTTCAAATGTTTATCAGGGTTTAGAATTTCCTTGTACTCACCCAACATAATTTTGGGAAAACTCTGTAAATGGAATGAACAGTCTGTGAATCTGTTACAGGGAATCTTAGAGTTTTACTCCAAAAATCCAGATTTTCATGACCAAAGGAAAACAATTCTATCATATTCTCATTTTTCTCTTGTTCATTAGCAATGGCATCTGTATTTCACCTTTACCTTATTTTATACTTAAGGGTAATCTTCCTTTCACATTCCGCTATCGGTAACTTGGTTCCTCTAATTTGTTGTATTTGTATTTATTAACTACTACTCCCCCAGAGAGCTTCCTAGGGTGGTTTCTAAACAGGACATGCAAATTTATTGCCCTATGTATGTGACAGTTTCTTTCTGTGGGATGACCAATGACACAAGAGTGCCCAGGATGAACTTGGGATATCTTTCAGAAACCTCCTTCCTTCCTCTTCTTTCTACTTAGCACAGAGGTTTTGCCTTCACAAACATTCGGTTTACCAGCAGGAGCTAGGCTTGTTTTGCTTGGAGTGGAGGTCTATGTGTAGGTAAATACAGTTTAATTCAGTAATAAAACTACATTGAAAAACTATTTGTAGACCTCAGAAGGTTTCCTAATATTGAAATTTAATCAAATATTGCTACCATCTTTAAACTAAAACCCTAACATACTTATGTGCACTCCTCATGTGTTCATAAAATATGTCAACACTTTCTGTAAGTCATCAGCCTTTAAGTAATTCAGGGCCTGGATAGTTTCCTTTACTAAAGCTCCCCAGGAATTGGGCTGTCTAAATTAGAGGTGTTAAAGAGTAGAAACCAGATGACAAATCATCAATAACCCATATTCAGTAAAACAGGCAATTATAAAAATATACAAGGTAACCACATCCAGAAAAGTGCTGATCTTCATTCTGATCCAATACCATGAGTAGGACTGACACTCTAACAAATAGTTCTTATTTTAAGTGCCACATAATGATTGAAATTTTCCTCATAAACAATGGGCTGCTCTTTCCTATAACTCATGATGAGTTTTTTGAGTAAACCTAAATAGAAACAAATGTTCAAATGGAGACTATTGTGATCTTCACATCACTTTTGTGCCCTGCATACCAGGAGGTTGTGAATGTTTATTTATTACTGACCACATAATGAGGTATTTAGAGAGGTAGCGCTGTTGTTTTCCCAGTGTCTTGCCTCTGTCAAGCGTGATCTCTTGTATTTATACTGCTGAAACTAAAGGTATGGGATTTGACAGTGACTTGCTGAACTTACCCAGCTTTTCCTCCTTTCAACTTAAATCTTCCAAGGTATAAGCAACAGTCACCATTTGTAATGTTTCTGCATGCATATAGCCTATGTATAATTTTCATCTTTAATAATAAAAATTGTATGTGATAACAGAAAGCCAATCTGTTGTATATCATTACCCCAAATAATCTCCACTACAGTGAAAGTGGTTCATGAGTCAAGGGAATCAGAAAGGTATTTTACCTTTATTTATTATCAATCTGCCCAACAGGCTTTTGATACATTTTAATTTAATAACCGTTTAATTAAATCACCTCCAGTGAGAAACTTCAAGTCTTTGGCATTCTTCTCAAGACTCATCATATGAAGGGTTAATCTGAATTTCAGTATGTTAGAGACTGCATGAAGTTTGAATGGAAGTTTCTTGTGTTCAGGCGACAGGCCTGACTTTGTACCTTCTAGCATGGATAGAAATGTTGTATATTGGCATTCACACTACTGCAAATAAAGGAGGCTCTTTGGAAAGCAACAGAATCATTTTGAGGAAACACGTATAGAAGGGAGGAATTTAAAAAAAAAAAAAAAAAAAAAAAAAAAAATCAACCAAAGCACTTCTACCTGTCCAGCTCTGTGAAATGCACAAACAGTAGTTCACAACAGTGAATGACATTTTGAATAATAACATATCATGCACACCTCTGGCCACTAGCAAGCTAAATGATTCTTGCTGTACACAAGCATGAGGCATCAGTTTGTTAGTCCAACAAGCCATAAATGTGAAGACTGGGTAAAACATCATAGAGTCAATACACTGTGGTGGAATTATTATGCAAGTTAGAGTGGATTGCAAGGTTTCAGACTTCTTTTTTATACAAAAACCTCACACATGAAATTATGTGAAATATGTATTAAAAGCCAAACCAAAACCACTAAACCTTTAATAAATATTAACTGATGATATGTTGAGTGCCTCAAGTGATGCCCAGTTTGACAAAAAAACATATAAAACACAATCTCTAAACAGGTATGCAAAAGTTTTCTGAGGTACTTTTCAAGCAGTGTGGGAATAAGTATCACGAAATGTTATGTCACTACTCTTTAACTTATGAGGGAAATTCTATAGTAAATGACTAGATATTAATTCCCATGGCAAGTGCATTTCTGTAGAAACTATTGTATTATTACAGTGGCATACACAAAGGAAGTGGGTTACAGCTGGTCTGGCAGTGATAGCTGCCCCTTAGGTGGTGTTACCATAAAGTCATTTTGACAGTTTTCTTAATAATAATTTTCTTTGAAAATTATGTGTGGCTTTTTTTCCCACAACTTACATCCTATCTAATAAGATACTATTCTCTTCCTCCATTGAACATATACAATTATACTGTTTGAGCTTTTCTCAAAATCCCACTCTATATCAAAAGTAATTTTTTTTAGTTCAGTATCAATCATACTTCATCATATATCCTGCTCTAGTTTTAATTCATTTCGATGTGCACCTATTCACACAAGGTGCTTTACTTTCTGACATTCTCGCCTATATTAATGAGTAATTGATTTGAAACCAAGTTCAAAATCCATTCAGACTCACAGGAATCTTTCCTTTTGAAGATCTCAGATCATGCTTAATCCATGAGACAATTTTTAACATTTCTTTTGCTGTTCTTATATTAGTAGACAAGCTGCTTCCAAGCAATTTTTTCAAGAGATTGTGATTGGTCATTTAACAGCACTCTTCGTCTTGCATTCTGGGTCAGCCACATCATGGCACAGAAAGACAACAGTTGCCCTGTTTCTGTGGCTATCTTGCACACCATTACTTCATGTCGACAAATGTGAAGTGTTTGATCTTCTCTGTTCTTAAATAGAACCCAAAGAGCTGACGTGAAAAGGAATAATTGATGAATAATAAAAAAAAAAGTCATTATAGAGATTTCAAAACAGCTCAGATTAGGAAATTACTTGTCTGCCAGGTGGGGTTTTTTGTTGTTGGTTTTTTTTTGGTAGGAAAGATTTGGTTCATACCTTTCATGAGTAATTCAGAAGACATTTGGATAGACTTCACAGCCTTCTGCCACTTTTCCAAACTTCTGATAAGAGGTGCCTAGATGGCAGATTTCAGTTCTATCCACTCAGTAGTGTCATTTTTTCTTTAGATTGTGGTAGGACTCCAGTTCTGTTCCAAAGGTCAGTGCTAAGATCACGCTTTGACGAGAAATCCTGCATATATGATTCTAAGACTATTCTCTTAACATTGTATCTGGGTGGGACACAAAATACACAGATATTTACCAAGGAGTATACAATTTTTAGCAGTGTGAGGGATTTGGGGTACTTTTTGATCTTTGTTTCCATTTAACCTTGTTGTTCATCCTCTCATCACATTCATAACATAGCTGGGTTGAAGCTGTGCTTTTTATCTCTCCAATGTGACTTTTTACTCACATGCTCAAACAGTGCTTGTCTTTCTCCTGCTCTTCATAACCACTCACTTCCTCTCATTTTAATACTACCCTCTTGAATTTCAGGAAGGTAGGCTGGGTTAGCACTGTGCAGGATAAACATCGCTATTGAGCTTCTGGGCCAAGAATAGTCCGTGCCCAGCAGTTCTGAATGTGGATAAAAGAGGATAAATGCTCAGAGCTTCCATATCTGGTCTTGTTTCTTGGCCTACTTGAAGTGCCGTGCAAAGAAATTGGGATCTGGAATAGAACTTTTGAGGAGAAAAGTTACAAACTCTGTTGTCAAGGAGGTGATTTCTAGTAAAGTGGGTCTCAACTTTAGGGCTTTGACTGCTATTATAATGAAAAGACATAGTGTTCTGAAGTAATTATTAAAAGAGTAAGCATCTCAGGTCTCAATTTAGCCTTGGAAAGTGAAAACCAAAATATTTTAAGAGAAGTGTAGAAGTAAAGTGTGACTGTATCCTTGTGATATGGAAACTATCAGCATTATGTTCTTCATCTTCTAGAGTGAGACATCTGGAGTTCTGTCTTTATGTTGTGATTTCTCCCAATAATGTAGTGATTTGCATTTTCTGTTTGTGCTGTCTCACTAAAAAGCAATGACAAAAGTTTAAAAACAATCAAAAAAAAAGTTTTTATTTAGCTGCGCCTATCCATAATTACTTCAGAAAAATGTTCTGTCTCTACCCGGTGATTTTTTTTTTTTTTTTTTTTTTTTCCCACCTGGAATTCATGCTTGGAGTCAAAAAAGTGTATTTCTGACATTATTATTTTCAAGTGAAGCCCAGAGATCACCCAAGGATCACCAGTGTCACCCATGATCCAGATTTACTGAACTGCAAGCCTCAAGCCTGAAATCAGCCCAGCAGAACTGATTATGGTTGTGGTCAGCTAAGGGAGAATATGGTCATGCTCTGGTTTTATCATATGGAGCAGATGGCTGTAACACAGCTTGTTCATACTGGGGAAATGCCTCAGGCTCATCACTTCACTTTCTCAGCTCAGCCTCCCTCCTTCCCTTCAGAGTGGTCCAGCTTTACAGACAGAAACATTCTTCTTACACAGTGTTTCTGATAGACCACAGCTACAACAAATAAAATAAAAATCTTTGAATACAGTAGAAAAAGACTGGGGAACAATATAAATTATTTTCCCAGTTCATAACAATTATTTGAACAGAATAGGTATCATCAGTACACTGGGCTTAAGGCATGTCCCAGTGAAAGATTTACCATTGAATTCAATGTAAAAAGAGGTAGGCTCTGCTCTTTAAAGCTATTATCTTACTAAGACAAATAAGAAACACAATCAAAGCTTTCCTGCTGCCATTGTCTCACTGTCTTTGAACATGGCCTCTGAATGGCATTGTTTTAACAGTGAAGGACAACTTACATTTTTAAAGAAGTTTCAGGTGATTTTTCTTTTCATATGAAAGAGAATACCATAGAGAATATGAATAAAAATTACAAGAAAAATATAGTCCTAAACCTTGTTGTCTCAGATTTTCTTCTAGTTGTTAGGTTCCTCTGTAGCCTCAACTAATAGTAATAATAACAAGGCTTAGAAACTATCTCTTTGTTGCAGAGATTTAAAAATCACAAGAAAATATGCCATATTTTCTAAAAGCCTTTGAGTTCAAATATGTCAGGAACAGCTGTGTCATAATACTCCCATCTGAAATTTCTCTTATTGTATACTGGAGTTTCAGAATATTCCTTGACCTTTAGCTCATAAAGCACTGGGAAGCCTTTTGTAAGAACATCGGGATGATATCTTTGTTTAACATGTTAAATTGTTTTTAAGATAAGCCAGATAAGAATCTTTTCCCCCACTGAAACCCCAAATCCATGTAATTCAGTGAGTAGACACCAATACACCAATACATTGACTTTTACTAATCTTGGATGATTTTGCAATTTGTCTTAATCTTTCAAGTAAAATATGGTCTCATTCAATCTTTCTCCAACATTTGTTCCCACTAGAGACTGATGTGGGAATTTTCCTTTTAGGGCAGTTTTTGAACTAAAGACTAAAAAAGTACCCAGTAGAATGCATAAAAAGTTGCTGAAGAACCCCACAACTCCTCTTCCTTGGATAAATGCCTAGAATATTGGGCTATAGCTGTGTTTCTCTTTCCAGGAAATTTAAATATGGGTCTCCATATCTAAAAGAAAGCTGAATATGAGGAGGAAAGGGGTTACTCAGCCATGCCTGAATGGACAGAAGTCTGCAGGGCTGAGCAGCAGAGCAGAGCTCTTCCAATTTTGGCAGTGTGGCTTAATTTAAGCATATGTTTTTGTGCATGGAAAGGTAGGAAGCTACATTTTTAAGGGATCAACTCTGATCTAGAACTGTGGGGCTCCAGGAAACAACAATCTATGTAGAGAAATGTTACTTACAAAAATCTTGATCAAATTAGTCAGTTCATACAGATGTGAGACAGCTAAAATGCAGAAAGCTTTGATAAAATAAAGTGGAGTGTATGTATGGCAAAAGTTGAGAAGACCTAAGACCACTGGTCTAATGTAAACATAACATTTTTAGGAATAATCAGAAGTCAGGTCTTGGAACAGATGAGTTGAAACCTTACAGTTTTCACTGAAGCTATCACGGATTTGGAGGTGTTCAAGAACTCCTGGGACCAGACCCATTGTAAAAGTTACTCTTCTCATGCTTCTCATTTAAGGGAGATCTGGAATAAATTAAGGTTCAGAGAGTTTTGAAAAAAACTAGATTGGCAAGCTGGTACTGCATTACAATTGAGAGTCTACAATGAGACAAAGGACTGCAGTCTGGGACTTCAGGGGGATGGTCCAGTAAAAAGCAGCAGCTCCAATATGTACATTTTCAACAGAGAATGTGTGTTCTAATGAATAGAAGAATATCTATAGGGATTTTTCTGATCTGTGGTTCATTACTCATATTCCCTCCTCAGATTTCACCCATATTGACAATAAATTTAGTAGGAAGACCAAAGAGTCCTGTATTTGTTAAAGTTTCATGCCATCATCAACATATTCTGCTCTAAGACTTAAGTTGCTTCTCCCCACTGCAAATAAGTTTCCATACTTTCAATACCTTGAGGGAGTTGGAAAATTACTAATTGATGGTTTTTCCCTGCTTTAAATCATTACTGGATCTTGGACTTAGAAATATACGGCTAAGTCAGCCAGTCGGCAAGTGAGGAATTAGTCTCCCCAGCGCCAACAGTAAATTCTCCAGTTTGCTCAGCAACAAGTTGAACAAGCTCCTCAATATTTAACCATGTCAATTGTAAACAGGCAGATACTTTGCCTGTGTTGTTTTCTCAGGAGAACCTAAACCTTCCTTGTCAAAATATGTGTTACAATGGACATTCATCTGCCTCCCTCCTAATGATGAAGTTTTTCACATTGTGTAAGGCAACGCCTGCTGTCATGCATCCATTAAAACCCTATCCATAGAGCCATGAATAGAACAGGGTGGCTGGATAGGAGTTGCAAACTTCTAAGGAACTTGTTTGTTGTGATGTGGGGGTTTTTTTCCCTCTCTTGAGTGTTGGATGCATAATATTTCCAGGTAACTCTGACTACTGTGTGATATTTAATCACCTCCACTGCCTCCCAGTAATCACTTTTATTGCATTATGCTAGTCAGCATATTCTATGCACTTTAATATACATGAGGTTGAGGGAGGAATATTTTTAACTGAAGGCTTTACAGAAAATCTTGCATTTATTGATTTCTGTTTTTTAAAAAAAAAGCAAACTGTTATTCTTAGAAAATCGATGGAAATGATTGCTGTGGCCATATTTGTTCAAACAAACAAATAATACAGTATAATGACAACACTATCTCTCATTTCCACATTTCACCTGGAGAAGGAAAACATTTGATCTGGAAAGCCTGTGTACTATTTCAGTCCACAGGAATATCTTTTATTCATGTGTATTAAAAAAAAAATATGCAAAGAGTTTTTACAAGCTGGATAGGGGGAAAAAAGTTTGACAAAAATAAAACAAATTCATCCAAACAAGCATTGCAAATTTGGGACTTCTGGGGCCAACCTGGCAGAGGCAGTCTGGCTATCCTTCTTTGGATATATGCTGGAAATTTTATATGAATAATTTTTCACAAATAAATTTTTGCATTCCAGACAAAGCTTTTCATGGGAAAAACTATGCCATGCATATAGAGCAACCCTCACACAGCTGATGATTGCAAATCATCCATTCTCAGTGTTCACCTATTAAAAATGATGGAAAAAAAGGAATAAAAGGAACTTATCAATTCAAATCAGGTAGCTCCTCTGGCTTCCTATAACACTGTGCATGCTTTTTCCGAGCTTTGTGAACACAGGAATTGCTCATTCAAAACTATGTTTGCAGAATGAAAATCACAATCAAAATGTAATTATTGGTATAAAAACAAGAATCTGCTTCATTGCAACACGTTTTCTTATCTGAGAATGTGCACGTCTCATGATGCATTGCATCGCAGCACAACTAGCTCAACATGTCACTGTTACATGGCCACCAATTAAGAAGGATTCTTGGCATGAATGATGTTCTGCCTGAGGCCAGGTCATTGCCTGATGTAAAAGATTGGAGCTTCGGGGCACTGGTGGTTCTGATCCTCTGTTCTGTACAAACTGAACGAGCTGATCATTACAGAAACCTTGTGAGCCAAGGCACTGTTATCATCTCCATTTTACATATGGGGATTGAGGTGCAGTCAAAAGATTTCTTTGAATGTTCACAATGAAAAATCTAGTCTGATTTTTTTTCTGAGGGCTTAAAATTTTTTGCTGCTTTACACATTCCCAGCACAGTTCTCACTGACTTAAACTTGGCCTACCTGCAGTTACACTCGATACTACCAGCAAGCCCATTTGTGGTGTCAGCAGAGTGTTACGACAATAACATACCCCGATCATAAACCACAGATAAAGGAATAAGCTTGCTTTCTCCTTGGAGGGAAAAAAAAAAAAAAAAAAAAAAAAAAAAAAAAAAAAAAAAAAAAAAAAAAAAGTCTTCTATTTTTAAACAATAGAATGATTTTGATGCATCTTTTAACTAACCAAAAGTAACATCTTGACAATTTTAATGGACTAATTATACACTGATGGTCATCTAGAAATGTGCTCATTTTCAGGTCGTTATGTCCTGACAACTCCAAGAGTTATCAGCTGGAAAATTGGCATGCAAACACAGAATTTCAATCACTAAAACCCTGCAGGACTGGATTTGACTATCCTGAGGTTCTTCCTGCAGTGTCAAGGGAGATAAAAGGTTTCTGATTCTCTAGGTGTAGGATCCAGTCTGTACCCTGATTAGTTCTGCTAAAGCTAAACCCTTTCCAATATATTAAAATGCACAATCAGAGCCTTGAGAATCTCAGAGATTAACAGTAGTTCACAAGGGTTCATACTGACCTTTGTTTCAGTCTCAATTTACATGAATTTGCAATGTCTGCATTTTGCTTTGTGTTTCTGGTTGGAAACCTTGAATCCCCTTGCCAGAGCCTGGAGATGGTGAGTGTGCTCATCTTAACCCCACCGTGGCATTCACAGCATAGCTGCCAGTATCACTTATGCATGAAACCACTCCTGACAAACAATATTGTTTCAAGCCTCTTGACAGTGCTCTTCCCATGAAATATGGTACCTGTGAGGGCTCAAGCCGATCCTTCTGGCTTTGTGTCTGCCTATTAAGCCTGGTGCAGAGATGGCTCCTAACAAGTTCCAAGGCAGATCCTGTTTAGTAACAGCTTTATGGTCTTACCTACAATATTCCCATCTGCCCCACCAAAATGTCTTCACCACCTCCAACAAGAAAAATGAGTTTGCAGAGATAACCCTTGTGAGGCACTGATATTTTCACTCATGTTTTTCTACTGAAGAACATGCCTGCAGGTGACAGCTGCTTTCCAGTTTACTATAGCAAATACAGAAGGCTCTTGGACATCCTACCAGTAGGGACTTTGCATCACTGTCTCCTGATTCTACCAGTGTGCAGCATCCTTTCATGAGCCATTCAGGCAGAACTTGGCAGCCTTCATATTTGATACAACCTTCAAACCACAAAAATCCCTTCAGAGCGGAAACAGGACACAGAGAAAATTCCCAGCAAGTGTCAACAGTGAATCTAGGGGTCACAAGACTGTTCTGTCTGGGTCTCCATCAGTAGTTTGGTCCGTGACTAAAAAATGCCCACCTTTGTCTCACATGACCACCTGTAAACCAACAAATGGCTTCAAGTACAGGGGTCACAGAGCAAGACAAGAGATTGCGGCAGTGGCTGAGACGAGTCTTGTTATGTCGTGTCCTTTCCAGCAAAGCCTTGAGAAGCTGCAGAGAAGGGTGAAGAGGTTGAGAAGAAAGGCAGTAAAGGGAAGGAACCTCACCAATAAGGAATAAATAGGATTTCACAGATCAGAAAGAAAAAGGTAAAGGAAGGTCATGAGAATTGTGGGCAGCAGAGCCCTTCATTTCTACATGTTGCTACGTCCCTTTTTTCTCTTAGTAACGCCCTGTCACCATAGAGTGGCAAGGTAGGGTCACTTCAAAAATGAGAAATACCTCTAAATCTCTTTGACTCTGTTAATTGTATAATATAAATTACAGCAGCCAGAAATAAAATGTTGATTTAGATGTTTGCAAAATAAAATAGTTGGGATTTTTTTTATCCACAACTCAGAATGAAATTCAATAATGCTGCAGTAGAGTCACATCATGAGTTCTTGTTCACTCCAATCACATCATGAAACCACAACCTGAGTTGGCATCACTTGGATAAACCAACCTCCTTCATGAGGTGGAGTGGTAGTGGGAAGCAGCGTGTGTAGGTCTGTGAAGGGCAAAATAGGACATGGTGGCAGAGCTTATGGAGATGCTTTTTAGTTCCTGACTACAGTACCCTTGGCAACTAGCAGTTCCCTGATTCCCATACATATTAGAATTCACCCACAAATTTGGAAAGAGAAAAAAAGAGGAATGGAAAAGTAATCTAATACAGTCTGATATTCTTTTCCATGTTACATTATCCTGCCAACCAATGCTATCAATCACAGTTTTTAAGAAGCATGATGACATTCTAAATGGCCTATGAATATTACTTTGAAATTGAGACTAATTCCTTGGATGAATTTTAACTTTGCTTTCCACCTCCCCCACTTCTTTTTTTAGAGATCTCTCTCTCTCTCTCTCTCTCTCTCTCTTCCCCCCGCTCTTACTCAGGATTTCCGTGGCCACTAACATCTCAGACTGCTGCAATTAAACTAGTGAAATAGTAGGTAGAAGTACTATAAGAAAGTTTCTGAATGGTATTTTAAAGCTTTATTAGAAAGTATTTTAGGCTGAATGAAACATATAAGTGACCACAAAGCTGCCTGGCAATATTTTTTGTCACTCTACAGTAATTTTGAACCATCAATTAATATAATGCTTCTGAAAGCAAGATTTTAATTGAACTATGTAAAAAGGCGCATGACTTATTTCTGGTATATGACACCATGCCAAATTAAATCCAAACCCAAAGAGCCCAAATCCAGGATGGAGGGCTTGCCTGTCAGCTTCTCTAAGCCCTCTGCCTTCCCATAAACTAAATACAGTTGCTGAGGTGGTTTGGGCGTACACATCTCTCTATATGCAAGATAGACACACAGGTTCACAAGGTATGATTTTAAGAAGGGTGGGCTCTTTCAATAATCAGTCTTTAATTTTGAATGCCTTGAAGCTAACTCACTGGCTGAATAGATTTTTCATATAAGCAATGTATGACAGGAGAGAGTTTGCAAATTTTGTGTGCACAATCTGAAAGCTGTTTGAACCACAAAGCATTTTACTGACCAGGCAGTCTAATGGCTGGGTTGCTTTCTAAGGGCAGATATGCAGAAAAAAAATTTCTCTTTTTGACACTGCGCAAATACAGAACTATGTTACCTTATTGCAAACTACAGCCAGAGAGGATTTTATATTTTCAGTCTGCCTGAGTGAATGATAAGCTAACCCATTTCATAATTTTAAGCCTCACCTTTCTGCAGAGTTGCAATGTGATCCATCCTTCTCTCCTGAGGGAGGCTGCCAGGCAGCACCATTTCTCAGATGTGACCTCTGTAGGCACACTTTCTTGCAGTGGTCCCACTTTGCCCCATATCACTCTTCTTTGCATGCAGAGTCAGTAGTTTTGATGGGGGACAGAATTTTTTCCCACAGATGCTCATGGACAGTCCATGCACTTGCATGTGTTTCTTTCAGACAAAAATTTGAAATATGCTGTCCTTCCTAGTCACTAGTCAACTTTTGTAGATGCCTATCTTTGTTAAATCTAAATCTATTTTATCTGAGTGTAATGTCAGATACCAACTGATGGACAGGCCATTTTTTAACATTTAATTTTGGGCTGACTCTTGTAACCTGTGCTTAGACATCTTACGGTGACTAATTTAAATTTGTAAATATTTATTTGGGCACAACAAAGAGTATATTATTCCAGGGCCTCAAACCTGTAGTAATTATTTGCGCTACCGGAAGGGCAGAGTGAAGTTTTTTAGAGGTCAGTGTATATAATTAGAGAGTACATGAGCCCTCTGGACTTCACTATCCCTTAAGAGGGTGCAAACTGGAAAGATACACTGAAAGCCTTGAATTGTTATTATTTAGCTAATAACCAAGCCACAAAGTCCCAAGTGAAATGAAAACCTAACTTTTTATTATAGACTGTAAGTGCAACAAGGCAGTTGCTCACTGAAGAATGTCTCTGTTGAAATATATGAGGAAAAAAAGGGAGATGTACAGGCAAGCATAGAAGATAAAAGAGCTTTTCTCGAGGGATGCTTAAATTTTCTGAGGTTTGGCACAGAGTCTTGTTCACTGGGCCATGCTGTCTCTTCAGTAACTTTGCTGCTCCACACCAGTGCAACACTTGATCTCACAAATCTGTTTCTAGGCCCTCCATATATTAGAGATGGGAAACTAAAGTTCCCAGTTAAGTGGGAGTTGAGGGAAGGGAACACCCGGACAGGACCCTGGGGTACAGGATAATCCAGGGTGGCATGGACATCAGTAGGTTTCTAGTGCAACCTGCTGCTCAGAGTAGGTAATCTGTGAGACCACTGAACAGTGCTTTGTCCATGTTTTGTCTTGAAAACCTCCAAGGTAGGCAACTGTACAACCTGTCCAGACAGCCTCTTCTACTGTCTGGCTGTTCTCATAGAGAAGTTAATTCCAATATTCATCTGGAGCTGGCATTTTCATATAAATTTCATTTGGTAACAAAGATGAAAAATTAAAGAATAAGAAACACTGAAAGCAGTTTCTGTCATGATATATTTTTATGTTAAATGGGTTGGTTTTTTGGTCCCCTGTGCTAATAATTTAGTCCTAAATCGTATACCACACCCCACCCCCCCGCTTCCCTGTAGTGTTAGAACTGCCTATATTGCATTCGCTTATTTAGTTGTCAATCCTTCCCTAACCCTGCCTTTTCCTCCAAACTGTTCCCTGTCAACCTCCCAATCTTTGATGCCTTATTAGTTGTTTAGCTGGCTCCCCTCCTGCTCTGTTCCCTTATTGGTTTCAGTATTGTAATCCCCGCCTGGTAACCCTCTCCTGTTGGATCCCTACCCTGAACTCCCCCCCTTAAACTGTCCTGCACTGAGCGGTGGGATTTTTTGGGATTTCGTGGAGAGGTTTTTTCAAGGTTTTTTCTTTTAGAGATTTTTAGGTGCTGGCCTCTGCTCTGTCTTTGAGTTAAATTATAATAAATGATTCTTGGAGCTGTGAGCTAGGCCCATCTCACATTCTTTACACTGATCTGCCGGTGACTGCCTGGGACACACGGGGCCTGGGGGAATGTGTCACATCCCCATAAAGAGCTGTAATATTGAAGAGTGCTGGGACAAGTTTCCTTAAGTATTTCAGAATTTGAATCTTTTTAAGGCTAAATTCATGAACGGATAGGACACATGACCTGGGACAGACCTAATTGCAATGACGATACTGTACATGTTCGTGTGCGTGTGCCCGGAGAAAGTGGGGACAGGACTAATATTAAATACTTACTGCACTCAGCAGGGTACAAAAGTGCCAGAACTGTGCAGGATTAAACTAGCTATGGCACCAGAGGAGTTGCAGAGGTAGCAACCAACCCGTCTGAGAGGCAGAATTTAGTACCTCAGGTGCATCCTGAAGGTAGTATGACCATGGCAGCTTTCAGACTCAGAGAAAGCATCTCTGAATTTAGGATTGTACCTGCCCAAATATAAGCTGTCACTGGGCTCAGCTTCACTGGGCAAAATACTCCTTTCATTTACAGTGTACCTGAATTGCAAAATTCAGTAATACAAGCGTCCCTAAGAGATGAGGATGAAGAATGCCTACCAAAGGTGGCTTAAGGAATATTTAAATCACAGAAGTAACACCCAGAGCATTCAAGAACACAAAGCCCTGTGCTGAATCATGCAAAAAAAGTTTTAAGCCTGGCTTCCCCACACCACAGAATAACCCCTCTGAACTGGTCTCATTGGCAGAAGTATATGTCTTGTGGTTAGTACGTGAATCTTATTGTGAGAGTAGCCTTGCATTTCCTAAGTATTTTATTTTATTTTATTTTATTTTAACACACCAAATTTAACTGAAACATTTTGTTCCAGACTGAAGAAACCTTTTGTTTCAACCAGAAGTACTGTTATGCAAACCAAGTGGAATCCTGAAAATGAGAATTTCAGAATGCTCCAAAACAACAGAGCATGTACATGTGAGCTGTGATGAGTTTCTTGTGTAACAACCAAAAGACTGAAAAATCAGTTAATTTCACAGACTTTAGCCTCTGTCTTCTTGAAACATAAATTAACTGCAGATCAAAGGACAGTATTGAAAAGTATTTGTCCCAAAATAAGCTTTCAAGAATATATGTCTATGCCAAAAACATTAGTTATAGTGGGTATTACTTGGCCTACAGTGTAAATGAAATATGTGCAGGTACACCAGATAGCAGTAAAATATAGAAACGTGAGGACTAGATTAGTATTAATGAGAGGTCTAGCCTTTTAATTCTTTATTTTTCTTTAATTCCTTTTAATTAGTTTTATTCTTCTAGTTAACCACTCTGTGCATTAATGACAATAGAATATTTTATGATTATCTTCTACTACCTGTGTACACTTAATGCACTCATCATTCTTTCATCTAAGGGCAATTGTTTTCATACACATGTGGTTTGATGAGTGTTGAAATAACAGTCAAGCAACACTGATTTCCCTCTCCCTGGTTTTATTCCCGTTTGTGAGATTAGAAACAGGAAACTCGGTTGTTGTTTCAGGTCAAATCCAAAGCATTACATTTTCTGACAGCTTGTGTCATCTGACTCTTATACCAGGGCTCACAGAGCCTATACGGCCCAGTGAGGGGTCTGACGGGAACAGGAGTTACTGTCTGGTTGGTCTAGAGTGGCCCTTTGCATGCAAGGACAGAGCTTGACATCTTTGCTCTCAGACGAGTGAGAGGATTTTTTAGGGCTCTTGGTATGAGTGGCAGCCATCTGTTTTTGACTTCGCTGGAGAACATTCAGAATCTCTTTGGCTATTCTCATCACATCATCACCTGAAAGGGGAGCTTGCACTGTTCCCTTTTAGCTGGTCCCCAGCCCCCTGATCCATGTCTCCATCCTGCTTTGTGTAATGCATCAGGAGATGCAGGTCTGTTTTGAAAGACAGAACTTCTTATATTACATGAGAAATTGTTTAAAATACTATTTATTAGAGCTAATATTACAAAAATAGCACAGATAACCACACAGCCTTTGAGATTCTGGGAGCACTGAGTGGTGCTAGACTGAACAGCACTCTGTTCCTTGTGCAGCATGCCCTACAGATCCAGAGAAGTTATGGATGACCCATGCCTGGAAGTATTTAAAGCCAGGTTGGATGAAGCTCTGAGCAACCTGGTCTAGTGGAAGGTGTCCCTATCCATGGCAGGGGGTTTGGAATGAGATGATCTTTAATATGCCTTCCAATCCAAAGAATTCTATGATTGCAAAGTTTCTCAGGTTTTGGTCTTTCAAGTTACTAAAGGACTTTCTTAGGAGGAAATGACTCTACTTGTCATTTTTGCAGTCAGAAAGAAAGGAGTTTCCCACGAGAACTTCTTGCTGTGCTGTAAGATAAAAGCAAGGCCAGGCAGGTGGTGAGGGGGCCAGTACCCAACAGAGCTGCCCACGGGTTCCTGTGGCACAACGCTCTGGTAAAGGCCAGGGATTTGGGCAGCAAAGATCCTCAGCCAGGCCTGAGGACCATGCTGCCTGTGCCTGGGCACACTCAGGCCAGCTGTGCTGTGGATCACTGACTCCTCCATTTACAATGGCCCTCCTATCAGGATCACTACTCCTTTGCACTCCTCAGGCTGGGTGATATTGCCTGTATAAGGCAATTTTCTTCTTTCTTTATTTTTTTTACTTTTTCTCTCTCTCTCTTTTTGTTTCCTTTCAATACACTGAGACCAGCCCCTCCATACACGCTCTTTCTTTTAACCCTGATATCTGCCCTCTCTCCCACTGACTGCATTTCAAGGCAGCACTAAAAGAGGTAGTGCCTTTTTAACAGGTGTTGGGTGGCTTTTGTTCTCCTCTGCATCTAGAAAAAGCTGCAAGCGCTCTGGCCTTCTAGTAATGCAAAGCCCACAAGGATTCTTAGAGCAGCAACATAGAGCTGCTCAGTAAACTGCAGATTAAGAGCCTAAATGCTGCCAGGCATTTGCCAAGGCCCTCTTATTCTTCACAAAAACTGGTTAAAACAAACTGAGCAGTAAGGAATAGAGGACTTTATGATTGCTAAGAATCACTGCCTGGCAATACAGATGTTAATTGCTGCACTGTTTTCTTTTTCTAACCAATTTGTGATACCCTAGCATAATAACACTTCTAGCAGTTTGCCGTACTTTTGAGGTTAACGGCCAGTGAGATGATAGGAAGTGATAAAAATACAAGCATGTAAGAACAGCAACACTGAATATCCTTCCTTTACCAGACTATGTGCAATCCTCCTCATACCTTTCCCACGAACCTCTTGAGAAGAGTTTGCCGTGCAAACCTGCAAGATGTTCACACGGTAATGAATAAGTCAGTTAAACTTCAGGTTGTCTTATTTTTGCAGTTACTTACAAAGAAAACTCTATTTTCTTTTTATTTTTTAATAGCACATGGCACATAAGAATCACCAATTAAAGTGCAACAGAAAAAAAAAAAAAGAGATAAAGTACAGAAAAAGTTTATCTTCACAGAAGAGCTATTTTTGGGTATTCACCATCCAAGACCAAAAAAATAAAACAATTTAATATTTTACCACCAGACCTTGGACTTTGAAATAAACTGGTAACATTTCCATAACACAGGTTTAAAAAAGACTGTTCATGAACTTTGTTTAGGACTACATAATTAACAGTGTAGAAATACTTGACAGATGCATTTGTAACAGAGGTTTTGTGAAAGGTCTAATATAGATAGAAAAGATAAAAAGCAAGACAGAGGAAAAAAAGATATAAAAGAAATACTGTGTTTAAACTTCTATCAACAATTATCTATATAAACATATAAATATGTATTAATATACCCAGCGTATTTCTTGAAATTTAGAGGGGAAGTTCCAAAGTTAAGGAAGCAAAAATATCTAGGTATAAGGTTAAACATATACAGAGTGTGCAAAATTGACAACGATTTTAATGAAAGTAACAATTTGTCTGGCATTAATCATGGACTTTGTGCATTCTTTGCACTGTTTTTTTTCCCCCCTATTTATGCTCATGGTGGGGTACAGGGTACTACTGTTTATAAATGAAGAATTTGTTCTGACCTCCAAAAAGCAGAGTTGTATACAGGAATGTAATAAGCATGACTGCACTGCATCCAAGCTCTGAGTTCAAAACTAGAGAGTAATGGGTCAGGAGTTAATTTTTGGGTAATGCTGGGCAGTTCTAAGGCATTACTGTCATTAAAGCACAATACATCCTCTCTTTCAAGGAATTCATAAAAAGAGCTTATTAGCCTCTTCAAATTAATTAAATTATGCAACTCTGCCTGCCTGATATCTTCAGAAGTATTTATACATTTTTTATTGTAAATGCACTTTTCTGTGTGTTACAACAGTTTACAATCCAGAGAGTGAAATATGGAAAACTCCTGGAAAGTCTCCACCAGCTCCTGCAATCAGGGCATTTCCAGGATTGTCAAAGAAACAAATGAAAACTGTCCTGATTTCCGTCAGCCTAAAGAAGCCGATGTCAGTCTCACAGTTGGGTGCTTCTCTGGCTATTACACTTCCACCCTGTCATCAGGATGAGATTGTTAAAATGTGAAGTTCTCTCTATGTCTGTATTAACAGTTTCACTAGGGCTAGAATTTTCTTTTATAGAAGCTTCACTACCTATTATGACAACTAAAAATATTTTAATGAAACCTCTTAAAGGCAGATTAAAAAGCATAAGTTTTTTTCAGGGCACTTGTGGAAATTAACTTCTTAGCCTGCTGATTTGCTGTCGCAGTTTCTCCCATGGTTAATAAAGGGCTAACAAGTCCTTTCACCAGAGAATAATTGTATGTGCTATTGCTGGTTATGCCTTTATCTTTAAAATAAATGTTTCCCCATTTATTTTAAAGAGAAAAAGAGGAGAGAGCAAAGAAAGAAAGAAAGAAAGAAAGAAAGAAAGAAAGTCAGCCTTTTTGCTGCATTCCCTTCTCTTCAATATGTTTGCCAAAGTTTCCAAGTGATGCACTTCATGGTGACATGTCACATGTTGTGTCAGTCATACTGTATTACACTAGCAGTCGTGACTGACAAAGCCCAAAGTGACAGCACAATACAACACATCATTGAGGAAATTAGAAAAAAAAAAAAAAGTGTTTCCCCAAAGTATAATAAAAAGAATAATTTTAAATATTCCTCCTAATTGTTCTCTCTTTGCCTGCTAAATTCTGTAGGACTGGTGACATTTTTTGAATCAGGCGCAGAAAACATTTTTATTTAAGTCCGAGTGTCTGGGAAGTGGATAAAACTCTGAGTATGTTAGGCGGGGTGGAGAATAGAAGTTTGTGAAACTGTTCTTTCACATAGTTGAGTTTGTGGCTGGCCTGACACTCACTCACAACTGGTGAGTTGTATATTCTCCTACAATTTGGTCGTATTTCATCTTTTTTCTCTTGCTATTTCATGAAAGATGGGCTGTCCTAAGGTACTGTGGACAGTTGTGCTCTCCCACTGTCCTAGTTTTAAGCTGCCCAAATATAGTGTATTGTAGCCTGGCCTCTGTTTTGTTCCACACTGCAAAATAGCAGCTCAGCTTTTGCACAGCTGTGAGCACAGGAAAACTGAGCCTGTACTTTTGTTCTGTTATCTCGGTTGAATTCATCTCTGTGACCAGCTCCTTTTGTCTCATTTAAAAGACATGTTTAGTTGCAACCTAAAACAGGCCTGTAACAAAGACCTGGGTTAACTTATTTCTTGTAGAAGACTCTTGATTTTTTTCTAAGCTATACCACATTGTAAAAACTGTATTTGTGGCCAATAGAATTTTTTGTTATTTTGCCACCTTTGAGACAGGGGGTGGATAACATTCACCAGTCCCTGTACTATTTTGGCACTGCTCCAGACACATACCCTTGCCTAGGACTCTACCTGATTGTTGTAGCATGTGTAGACAAGGAGGAAAACAAGTCAGGGTAATGTTAACCAAAAGATGACATTTCTCTTAAGAAAAGTCCAACATGGAAATGACGTAGCTAAGCAGGAACAAAAGAAGGATGGACACTTTTCCACTTGATTGAAGATTGAAGTCTGATTATTGTTGACAGAGATTAAATCTTAATTTAGCAGGGTTAATTTAAATTGACAAATGTAACCTTTAAACTGAAATAACCAGGGTCTTTGGCTCTATACAATCAGTTAAAGTAACACCATTTAAGTTGGGGCTTATGCTCTAATATATTTCTATAATGTAATAAATTACATAAAGTGAATTGCCACAGAGCTAGACCACATTAAATGAAAGTGAATGAGATATTTGCTCAAGATGTAGTTGTGTCTAAATCTATATCCATACCTCTAAGCAAACATCATGGACATGGCTCGACTGAGCTGACACACATTAACATGTTAAGCTATGACCACTTAACCATATGTCTGAGGTTTCAAAAGAAGTTTTTCTGTATGAAGACTCAATTTATGCAATGTTTAAGCCAGGTAAATTTCTCCAATAGGGTTTGGTGGAGAGCAGTGTAGTAGATGATATCAGCAAAAATTTCAGATGGTCACATTTGAAGTCAGGTCACGAACTCTTACAAAAGTTCATAATGTTCAAAGTGTAACCTGCAGTCAAACTTGGTCCATTACATATGCACAAAAATTACCTTACTTTTATATTTGTTTGAACACCTTGTTTCTTTATGTTGCTCCTTGCTGCTTTCTGTTGTCCTCAAGTATTAGAGTATGATTTATTTTGGCTACTGGGATGTAATGGGGCAGGCAAAGTACAGAGGATTTAGGAGGCTGTAGAAAAGGCTCATCCATTTTCCAAATCAGCCAGGAATGAAACATAATGCAGAAAAATTCCTTTTGTTCTTGCATAATCTTTTGCTGATTTACTGAGCTGGGGCAGTAGACCTAACCTTTATACATAAGTGTTATGATCCCTTTGGACACATCTAAACTTTTTGATGCACATTGCAAGTAATGGGTGGAATATTGAAGGATTAAGATGTAACATTCAGGTGCCTGAAACTGATGTGGGCAGATGCCCGGTCTTAATTCTACATGCCCTACTTAATCTGTGTGAACATGTGAAAGGCTCATTCTTCCAATTCTTGCTGAAAGTCACTCTTGCTCAGGTTTCACTGAGAGGAATTGCAAACATCTGGCCCAAAGTTTTGTGTTAGAGGTGTGGTTTATTATGAAAATATGTTGCCCTCTAGTTTATAACAGGGACTAATAAACGTTGGATATAGCACATGCTGTCTTCCTAAGCAAGACAGGTTCTTTTTTGGCATACACAGCCTCTCCCTTCGATCAGTGTCTTCAACACAGAGAGTTTGCAGTCTTTCATTTACTGTGCTGGACGAAGCCCACACAGGCTAAAGTACCAGTGAAGTTGTTAAGAGGTGCATGAATTCAGGGGGAAAAAGGGGAGAGAAGAAAAGAAAAGCTGCTTCAGAAGACCTTTTCTTTCAAGTAGTCCCTGTTCCTTGTCAAAAGCTTTTGGATATATGGTCTGTTCTAAAATCTTTCCGTGGATTTTGCATACAAATTCTGCAGAGAGCAGAGGGAGAGGGGAGGAGGGTCAACACAGCAGGGCCTAAGATGTTAGGATGAATCTAAAGTTTCATTGAAACATTTTGCCTGTCTAAAATAGGATTTTTATTTTTTCAAACTACAGAGGAATAGATGGATATTAAAAAAATACCTACTGCTTCCTTTTTCTTGTCACTCTCTGCAAAGAACCTGCATGGCCGTAGGTTGACATGTGACAGATAATTAGTGTTGGGCAGACTCAAAATGTTTGCAATGTGAGTCTAAAACTTTGCATGCTTACACAAACTTCTTTGGTCTAGAAAGAAGCTTGACAGACAAGCTTTATTCTTTGGAGGTTCTTGCCACCACCCGATTGTCAAGGAGTCTGAAATGTTGCAAGAATAAAGTGCTGTGTGATGTTTCTGTAATTAGGTTTTTCAGTTTTGTTTGGATTGGGGTCATGCATAGCTCTAATGACGTCAGCTCAGGATCTGCCTCATAAAATTCGAAGGGAAGTTAAAATAAGTCAGCATCAATGTGGTTCAGTCCTTTTTTGTCTTCAAGGAGTGATCACTCTGATTTGGGTTAAGTTTGAGATTTCAGCTACTTGTGCTGATCATAGAACAAGCATGTAATTAAACCCCTTGATCCAAATACCTCATAAATTCAGTAAAATGTTAATTTATATCAACTGAGCCATGTTGCCCACATTGACCATTGGCCACTATGGACTTACCATATCACATGACTGTGCCAAGGTTCATTGTGACTGTTTTTTTCAGTTTTTGTTTGATAGCTAACCATTCTGGGTTTCGCTTTACATAATTTCTGCAATCCAAAAATTTTAATTGATATAAAAATAAATGCATTCTGTCATCTTATACTATACTCTGAATGCCATGGCTGTGACTTCATACTGACTGAGAATCTTATTTGTTTTCCCAGCTGCTGGACTGTTTGGGAACACCACTGAGGAAAACAGCTGGGGCTCCCCTGGAAGAAGCCTATATACACCCAGTCTTAGCCCTTTGAAGAGAAGATAAACTCCAGACCATGAGCATCTTAACTGAGGGTGATGGATGTGCATTGCAAACAAATATGAACACCATGAAAACAAGGGAAGATGTGAGAATAGTGAAGGTCTGAGGTAGAGTAAGGACTTCAAATCTGAAATAAAGTCCTCTGCAATCATTAGGAATACTGACAGAAAAGGACATCTTTCTCCCTTGTCATGCCAACCGTGCTGCAAACATACCTGTAGCCCCAAAGCCTGACTCTACAGGGACATGAAGAAGGGGTACAAACATTTCTGTGCCCATAGCATGCTGGCATGCTGGTAGGGAGTGCCATCTTGGTCTTCTTGCTGACTGTCCTCCTACTTGAGCATGTGAGTGCAGAACTGAGAGCATCACAATGTCAACAGTGAGGCTAAATTTGACTGGAGATCAAGAAAATCTAAGATTATCTTGATTCCACATTACTCTCTGGAGTTTGCCTCAGCTGAATGCACCCATGTGATCCTGGGACTGATTTCAAGTTTGAGGCTGTTTTATTATCTGATTTTGCTTTCCCTTGTAAAAGCTATCCATGCTTTAGCTGCTAATGCTCTTGCTTGGTGACAACATAGCCACAAGGGAAGGCTACCTGGTTTGCTATCAAAATGTAACACAAAAACTGTTACCTTCATTATATGTGTTGTATAATGGGGTAGAAGTTTCATCTGGGTAGGGTTCAGTTTAAATATACTTTAAAGTGGTCTTTAAAAGGAACTAACTCCTCTGTGAAGCACTATTATAACACCAGGGAGCCCTCATTTTGTGACCACTCCGCTCAGTGGATGTGAATGTTCAGGTCAGTATTCACAAAAAGCCAAATTCAGGGCTTTGAAAAGAAGCTGTGATATCTTTAGTTTATTATTTAATCAGTGAGCCAGTTTCAAGCTTGGTTTTATACTCATGACTGACTGTGGAAAGCCTGAAAATAATGTTCAGGGATAGTAGAAAGGGAAGCAGGCTGTCATTTCTCCTATGCGTTCCCCTGACCCACCACACAGTCAGACAAGGATAAGATAGGCTTATCTGCATTTTGATTTGATTCAGTAGTCATTGTCTCTGAAAATGTGCAAATAAAGTAATGAAGACCATGATAAAATAGAACAGGAAAAATATCTCTCTATTTAAAGCAGCTGTTTGGGTGCCAGCTGCTTAGATACAAATACATCTTTAATGAAATCAAACAATACAGCAGGATTTATTGATTGCTAACAATTGTTTTAAATACAGTCTGATGGGCTATGGTGCTTTTCATCCTTTTTTGTCCAATTAGTTCAGTTGGTTTGAATTAGACATACTTTGCTATTATCTTTAAAAATATGGCTCACTAGACAGTGCATTATTTTCCTCCAGAATAAAGTGTGGGAGAGATTCATAGAATGAAATATTTTTGATACTATTCCAGATGTTTAGAGGAAGGCAGCAGTGTGCCTTGTCAAGCTCTTTCACCTCAGCAGCTTCAGTTCAAATCCATCCTGAGATCTTGAATGAAGAGGATGTGGTATTCACTCCTTCGGGCCTGTTGAACAGTGGAAAGAACAAGAACTCCTGTGTTTTTGTGGCACTTCAGAGCCAATTTCTGCAAGAATGATAAGAGAGTCCTGTGGAAACTTAAATCTTAGGGCTGACCTCAATCTGCTTGTAGTTCTACTCTTGCTGACATTGAGGGGAAATAAATCAGCAGTATTACAAGCTGATAGACTAGATGGCGGAAGAAGTCCTTTCAGCCCTTTTTTCTATGAACTTGGGAAAATCTGCCATTGACTTCAGGACTAAAGAAGTTCTACTCCCAGAAAAAGCTCTGTTTTTTCACAAAATTACATACCAATCGTCAGTCATACCTGTACTAGTTTGAAATCTCTAAGCACCAAGTTATTTTCAGTATGACTGCACAGCCACTAAAGTATTCATTATGGGCCTGATCCTTCATGATCCCTGATCCTAGGGCTTTTACATTCAGTAAAGACTGTCTCTGATTTCTTGGGAATTTTTATTATGAAATGGAAGACTCAGATCCTAACATGCATGCTGAATGAATTGCTGCTGATTTCAACTCTTTTCTCTCTGCTTCAGTGAGCATGAGAAATAGTGTTCTAAATGTTGGACACACCTCACAGAACCACAGTAGCAAGCTAAGATAACCATTCAGAAGCACATCCAGATAAGAAAACAAATGGAATAGATAATTGACTAAAAAACACTAATGTGTTTTCTTGAATGATGTGTTTAGACAAGTGCTGGAATATGATATATTGAGACTAAATGGTAGTTTGAAACTGTAGATGTTCAGGCCCCACACTGTGGGGTAATGCTATTAAAATGTTCACAGACAAATGGCTTTGTTTTGCCCATATAACAGCTATCCACAGAAGCAGACCGGGTGGCATTACGGCTATTCCAGTGCATAAGAATTGCTGATACCAAGTGTACGGAATGGGGCTGCTGTATACAAATGAAATGGTTCACATGAAACCTGCTGCCTTATCTGAGACTTGCTACCTTTTCAGAGTGCACTGTGCTTAATTTTGCACCCAATATATTACCTTTTGCACTGTAAGGATGGAAACAACACATAATATACGCTAGAAAGCACCCTGACACTGCATCGCCAAAACGACTTATCTTTATATCCAACTCCAGATCTGAACCCTTTGCTGTAGATCCATGTATTAATCTGCCTGTGTAGTCAAATACAGAACTCCTTTTCTTCACAAAACACACAAATCCCTGCTTCTTCCAGGCATTTTATCCTAACAGATAGCATGGCACAGGATTTTGTATCTGTTCTAAAATGAGTGGCAATCTGTTCACTGCTACACTAGGGTACTGTGGTAGTAGGGTATACTCATTACATGGGCTTATAGGGTGCACCCAGACCTGTCACCACTGCAGCGAGGTTGGAACAGTAGGACAGCCTGGTATCCCTCCACCTATTGCCCCTCAACAAAGTTTCAGCATGTCTTCCAGCAGATTAGCTGTGGTTAGAAAGCAGCCACTACCAGGTACAGATTTTGCTTAGCAGTTAGCTGACACTGCAAATCAATAAGACCACTAAGACCTTCAGCCTAGATCAGCACCTGATAAAAAGTCATTGGCTGTTGGTTTTGATATGCTTTTTAAAGGCTGCACTGAGCAGAAAATAGTCTATTAAAATATATGTTATCAGTGAGGAGTCTTTTTTCACAACATGAGCTGATATTCACGAGGACGAATAGCTTTCCATGGGCTGAAGATGTTTCTATTTTTGCCTGTGCCTTCTCTTCCTTTCAGATCTATCATCCACAGAAAGATGCCCCACAGATGTTCCTTTTTTTTAAGATGTATTCTTGTCCTGGCTTCCACTGTATGGAGTTAGTGGCTGCTGTGAGATCAGCTGGCATGTCCTGCATGGTGGCAGGAACCTCTGAGAAGCTGAGGGTGCCCAGGTGAAGAACCTTTTGACCATCTTCCCTGGTTGCTCAATATCATAGCGGTAAAAGGAAACCATTGCAGCCAGCACTTGATAGAGCTGCATTTTATGTTCCAGCAATCTAATTTCAATATTTGAGTGACTTGTAAGAATATTCAGTACATCATGGTTCACTGGTACTTCATTTCTGTTCAGTGGCAGGTCCTTTGATTGATTTTTCAGAAGCAGTTACAACTGCAGAAGAGGTGAAGGATGAGTGTTCTGGCCTCCTTGAGCCAGGTGCTATGTAAGCATATAGTTTTAGGCAAAGGTTGAGTTCCAGCTTGTACACATTAGCTAGATGAATGTTGGGGTGGGAAAAAAAGGCAAAAGAAGACTAAATTTCTTTTCAGACTCCTACATGGAAGGGATACGAACTCTTTTGAGTATCATAACTAGTAGCTCAAAGGCATCTCTGAGGATCAGTTATAAATTTTATACATCATCTTATATTTGGTTGTTGCCTTATCACTAATGCCAGCATATAACCCTGCATGCACAAAAGCCTTCTCCAAATCTCAAAGTTTAGAATAGTTGGAACACTATGAAAACACTCAAGAATTGAAGGATGTAGCAAAAGTAAAGCTTTCACTATTTGAAAGACTGTATTCCCTTGATACAGAATTATAAAGTAGTGGCCATAGACCAACATATCTTAAAGTAATTTTTTTTATTCCATAGCCCAAGGAGCTGAACTACAGTTGAGTCCCTGCTGTGCCATGTGTTGGATATAAACATATTCTTACTCCTACACAAGCCAAAATCAGAAAATATTTCTTTTCCATTCTATCAATTTATTTGAAAGTGAACTCAAATTAAAAATTTAGCTGACCTGCAGGTAGTACATTTGTTACCTCCTCTCCAGCTGAATAGAGAAAACAGCTAATCTGACCATGTGCAAGCTGCATCTTGGTCTCACTCATCCTGTGTGAAGATAATCCAAATAGCAAAGTCAGGTAAAAGCATAGGAAAAGGGCCAAATACATAGAAAATACAGTGGTGGAAGCAGTCTGATAAAGTACCTACTTCTGTAACTTACACAACATAGCTTCTCTTGAAGAGGATACTTAGAGGATACTTCTCTTGAAGAGGATAAATATGATATTCCCAAAAAGATGCTTGTTTCTCTCAATTGACACTAAAAGGTACATGGGTACATGGCTGAGGTGTCGATTTTAAAGTTAGATGAGATCAACCCTGTGAGACATGGCCTGTCCCAGATCAGAGCAGTTCTCTGTGGTAGGATAAGGACAGAGACAGATCTGTAGTTCAGCTTCTCAGCAGGGACCATGAGATTGTCCATCCCTGCTTTTAGGAACATAGTTTTGTATTATCTGTATCACCTGGAGAAAGGGCTAAACTGATCACCTATTTGCTTGTCTATAACAATGTGGATCCTGACTTCCCTTTGATGAGAGACAAATCCAGAAGGATCTCCAGATTTCTCCTTGCCCTTTCCTGGATGTTTCCTTCAGTGCTAATTTGAAAAACAGTGATAAAAGGAGAAGATTGACCTGGAGAAAGGTAAATGCTTTTAGAAGTGCTTTTGACACCACAGTCACAAAGAGATTTTCTGTATCAAGGGTGTGTGGGGATAGATCCTAATCAGAGAGGTTTCACATTCCTTAAATGTACAACTAAGAGTGAAGCCATCTTATATTAGAAGTTGTTCTGTCACTTTCAGAATAGATTTGTGGGAAATCCCCTGCTCCAGATTTCCTACTTTTTTTCTTAATTCTCAGCATTGGCCATTTCCCCGAAGCACATTTTTTTCATAGAGTCACAGAATGGAAAGGACCTCTAAAGATCATCTAGTTCCAGCCCTCCAGCTGTGGGAGTGGGCATTTTGCACTAGGATCTGATTACTGAAAACCCTGTCCAGCCTGAATATTTTCCTCATCTTCCACTGAGATCCCCTTATAATTTCCATGGCGCAAAATTCTCCCCAAAGCTGGCTAACATGGCAATCAGAGGCTCCAGATAAATGGAAATTGAAAAGTCCTCAATTGCCTTTGGGACATGATTAGATTAAGAGGACTTTGAATGGTATATTTTTATATCGCTTTTTTCAGTTTTAATGAGATATCTAGAAACTGCTGTTCCAACTTTTTACCGTATCCCATCAGTGGAGTGGACATGCATCCCAGTGTTTATTCATAATTTTTATCACTGTCTAAAATTACTTAAAAGAACTGATGAGTAGTTTCAGATGGATTGACTTACAGTACACTGGCCCAGGCTGGAAAGTGACAGAGGGTTTAAGTCCTTCCTATCTTTATTCCTTTTTTTTTTTTTTTTTCCTTTCTTTCTTTTTCAACATATGATATGAAAAGAAAAGAAGCAAGCATGTTTCATTGTACATGTTCAGGCATGTAACAGCTGGTCATGCACATGAGATTTGGCATCTATAAAACCAGATGTCTCTTGTAAAAGTCAGGTCCAAGTATTTTATCCAAATTCTTATGAAATTCTCTCTGTTTGTCTACTTAAGGACACATAGCATTGCAATTTTACAGGAGTAAAATTCAGACTGGCTTCAAAACCTTGCAATGTGATTAGCTGAGACTTTATTGAAAAAAATAATTTGCAAGCTAGCACACTATTAACATATTAATACTCTGACCCTTTCTGTATGAGGCTCATGAATTCGGTTGTGCTACATCTGTAGGATGCTGTGACAGAAGTAGAAAAGTGAGGTAATGTAGCTCAATTACACCAATCAAAAGGTTGCTGTGTTCAAAGACAAGGATTAGTGTTAATAATTTTTCTCCAGGGAAGAAAATGCTCGATTCAGGTTCCTTTAGGGCCTGTAGATTCTTGTCAGGATGCAGAAGGGAAAGAACTCACATAACTAGGTCATTTCAGCTCCTTTTGTTTGGCAAGAATGGCCTATGAGATAAAACATTAGGAAAGGCTTTCCTCCATAATTGTTATTTTGTTATCATTGACTGCATTTACTAGGGTTGTATAAATACATTGGTAAATAGCTATTGCTTAAACTTTAAAAATTGTCACTAATACACATAAGCATTCTTCAGTATTGGTTCAAGGCTCTCAAATAACATTTATTATTATTCAATGGAATAATAATTAGAGACTGCATAAAATGCACAGGTATTATTGCATTTCTCTTTTTATTTTCTATTTTTATATTGTTTGCTGTGTTGCAGCAACACAATGCACCTGAAACTGGGACAATACATCTTAGACATACTATTTACATTTGAAATGGAAATAAATGTCTTTAGTGAGTTCATAAAAAGTTTACCTCCCTTTTTTCATCATTATAATAATTTTCTAACGGTAAAAAGAGGTGTAAGCAGAGTATGAGATAAATTTGTAGAACTTTCAGCTCCAGTAGATGAACAGCTCCACTAAGTTTGATGTCACTGATGAGTTTTAAGGAGGCTAATACAGGGCAAAATCAGAGGGGAATGCATCCAAGGCTGATTAAGCTTAATCGGGCAGCTGTCAAAAATAGTAGAGGCTCTTGTCAGTGCCTCTCTAGCTCTTGCCACAAGCAAGGAGAATGATACCCTGATTTGTCCACCTCCAAATATTTTTTCCCATCTGGTCTCATTAAAAAATTTACTGATACTATTGTGATGGCTTTGTTGTTTTCACTGGAAGCTCTGTCTTTACATAAGGCAAGTATTTGAATTAGGGCAAAATGTGGTGGTAGATAATGGAAAGCAGGAACGTGGAGGTAGTGTCTGTTAATCCTATTTATATTCTGATATATTATTAACACTTGTCTTGGATTTCTTTGAAATTTCAGGACTGAAATTCAGTCCATGATAAGTCAATGACAAAACTGTTTCTGCATCACTAAGATCTTCCTCTGATAACAAGTCACAGGGAGGGGAGTGCAAGGCAGATTCCTGTGCTTTTGTGTTCACTGTGTGCCTGGTAATTCTTAACTTCAGTCAGATAGTGTTGGGTCACATTATAAGCTGTCACATGCAAATATTTCCATTCTTTGGTGTACCACCATTTTCAGTTATTTTGAATTCTTCAGGTGATTAAAGTGGCCTCTATGACTTTGAAAGAGATTGCCAAAATACATGCTGTACTATTTCCACATTAACAGCACACAATTATTTGGGAGGAAATTTTTTGTGCACTAGTGTATGTATATAGGTAAAATAAATAATTCATGCAAAACATACTGTGCATATTGTGTTTTTCTCCAGTTATTACAGGAATATGTTATTAACATGCTTAGGCTTCTGTAGAGGTTTCATTTTTCATGTCTTTTCTACATACTTCTAGTTTCCCCATCCTTATGAAGTTCCTAGCTTCTAAATAAATTATGTAACATTGAAATGTTTTATGGGAATTAGAGACATAAAAATTAGGTCTTTGGGGGTACAGATTTAAATGACTTCCTGGCTTCTTAGGTGTGTGATTTTTCTCTCATTCACTAGATTTGTGTTGTTAACAAGGCAGAAAGAAGAGTGATATTTTTGGTTAAAAAATAAGAATTGTGGGTTTTTTTCTCTTACACAAAATAAACAAAATCAATGATTTCAAATGCTTTCAAATTTTGTGCATTATGAAATGTTCTTGTTTAATTGCCATGTTCTGAATAAATCAGTTTGCTTGTTTTCCTATTTTAACTTATATTTAGTCACAATGCAATAGTAGTTCTAGATGACAGCTAATGGTAGTGGTCAAAATGGAATTTTCCAACTTTATTATAATGTATCATTATATTTTTTAGATGACACTTCCTCACATTAGACATGTTTCACAGAAGTTGTCTCCAAAAAATTCTCATTTCCTACAAGAAATATGTAGCATCAAGTAATTTACAAGAGCTGTAACAATGGTTTATTTTTTCACAAAGTATTGTGTCACTGCTGATTTATACCCATGAAAAGAAGAGACAATTCAAGTAATACTAATTCCTAAATATGAAGAAGTGTGCGGAAATATTCAAAATACGAGTCCAGCAGTGCAAAAATTGTATTTGCAACTTCTTTTTCTCTCTCTCTGGGTTTTCAGTGGATTTTGTTCAATATTATAGTTTTGCAGCTCAGTTTTTCAGAAGGGCAAATTTTAGAGATTATTAGCTGATATAAATGATATGGATTTTATATTTATTAGTATACCAAGTACCTTAAATCCATGACTTAATGTTATTCCAGTTCTTCAGAATCAGAGTTTGCAGGTACATAGATTTGCCTGGCTAGATTTAAACCTTGTTTTGGTCTTGGGCTTTATGCAGTTGTAGGCAGGGTATCGAGTCTGACTTGCTTCTTGAAACACACCTCTATCACTAGTTTCCTGTATGAAAGGAAGCCAGAAGGAGACTTGATCAAACGGCTACATTCCTCTTTTTAAAAATAATAAAGAAAAAAAAAAATTAGACTTCAGGAAAAAGGGTGATCACTTTGACAGCTATTAATATCTCACAAACTATGGTCACTTGCAGAGAAGAATTTTATTTTCCGGTCTTATCAAGTGACATTCTTCTAGCCAAACATGAATGTCTAAAATGTATTTCTGAGTTAACCAATATAAGCTCCTTTATAGTCAACAGAATGAAACAGGTATTTTTCTGAGAAGGGTATCTCATTAAAAATATGCAACGACTCATGCCTTATAAGTTCTTATAAAGTTTTACTGACAAAATGGACTCTAGGCTGACTGTCTTAGAGATAAATATTCTGTTCATGGCCGATGCTGGGTGAGATGAATCCTGCACTCTACATCTACCCACAAGAATTATGAACTTTTTGACTTACAAAATTGTGCTGACATATCCTGCTCTATTTTAAGCATATTTAAGAAACTGAATGATATTTCTCTAGGTCTGTCAAAAACTAATAATAGACATCAGCAAAGAGGGATGGTTTATGTTTAGTTTCATCAGCACAGATTCATTCTGTGCTTGAAGCAGTTTTGAGCACTTCTGTTCAAGGCTACACAATGAGGTCATGAGAAAGGGAGAAAGCAGACCCTGAATCCATTTTCCCTTGCGCATTTTGAATAGAGTGTGAAATTGTGCTAATATAATTCCAATAAAATCAATCATTTTTAGTATTCTCAACCTAAGAAACAATTTTGCCATTTGTCTCCATGTAACACTGCATCTCTCAGCTTATTACCAGCAGTGTGTAAAAGACACACATGCAAACTTATCAAAGACTAACCAAGACAGGGTATCTCTGATCCCTTGATTCCCTTAGGGGAACTCCTTCCACTTAATGCTGTGCAAGCCAGTTATTTTCTCAAGCTCTCTGGAGGCTTCTGAAATGTATTTCCAAAGGTGTCTATTCGTAACGTGTTGCTTTAATACTGTTTTGCATTTATTTATAAAGTTGAATTTATGCTTTTTTTTTAATCTTCTGTGCATGAGATATTTCTTTCCTCTTGATATTCCCCTACTGCAAGATAACCCCTTATGAGGGGTGAAAGATGCACTCATTTTTCAAATTTTCTTTTGTTCCTCATGGAGGATAAATGTGTGCTGACTCACTTATTTAGCAGAAAACTCAGTTTAAAATCTTCTGATTTCTGCAGTATATAACCATACCTCCATCTCAAAGGAAATCTAGTTTCAAGAGAGCTTTTTTGGGCATTAGTTTCACAGAAGCATAGTTTTCAAGTATGCTAACTCTTATTGATTAAAAAATCTCAGAGCCACCTAGTAGTACATCAATGGCTAAGCCAATAAAAACAAATAGCATTGTAACTGATCACACACATAGGCAGATTCTCAACGGGTGTATATCATTTTCGGTTCATTAACCTCAATGAAGCTAAATGGATTTTACATCAGCCCCAGATCTGACTTTATTGTGTGAATCTGTTACAAAAAAAAAAAAAAAAAAAAAAGGAAACATTTATTGAGAGATCAGAATTTGAAATGTTTTAAATGCCTGTGTTGCAGAGGCTGAGTACTGCTGTGTGAAGGAATCCTGTTTTTACTAACATATTTCTGACACTTCCTGACACCTTAAATTCTTCAGGAGAAAGAAAGAAAAAAAAAAAAGTACTCTTTTCTTATCAGATTTTTATGGATCTGTCTTAATTTTGGTTTAGAGTTGTTCGAGGGCTTGTGAAAGTTGCTACACAAATAGTTCATGAGACTGAAATGTTGCTGGATCAGGGAATAGTAACTACAGTGTGTGTGTTCTGAAAACAACGGCCACAAAATAAAGGGTGAAGCCAGCAAAAATCTGGGCTGTAAATTATTATAAGGGAAATAGAGATTGATTCTTCAATTTTTCTGCTAGACACCCCAATGCTTTGCTTCAGCACTGAGCCCTTGTCAAATCTTTGGATTATTGTAGAAGCATAGGCTCTACCCAAACCTCACTGCTGCTTTTGTTGACAAAAGCATTATGGACAGTCTAGTTTAGAGGCAATACAGTTTGGCACGTCTTTTCTCTAGAATATGTGACTGCTTAAAATTTCAGCCAAGAAATTTTGGTGTTGAATGTAATGTAAAAGAATAAATAAATATTCTAACAAAACCAAAGGAAAACAACATACAGACTATGAACTGGAGAAGTAAATCTTGTCACTTAGATGAAACTTTAACAGCCCTTCAAACTATTCATAAAATAGCATTCTGATGAGTCAGACAAAGCACAAAATAAACTGAGAAAAGTATTGTGTAATAATTCTTGAAAACATTCCTTCTATTTCCTGGTCTTAGTTAAATTACCATTGACACAAACAACTCTATAACTTATGGGTGAAATTTTCTTCTTTTGTAGCTAGTATGCTCAGGAAAAAATAATGTATTTAATCTTTAGCTTCACAGGTGGCTAATACTGGGACAATATTTCTGTGATGAGACTGCCTTTAATAGTTGTATGTATTATATACTTATAATATTCCTCGTGTAGTTTCTGTATCTGTGTATTGAATATGTCAAGAGTATATGCACAGAATAGTCAGAGTAGATGGTGTTAATACAGGCAGGCACAAGGTGCTTGCATATGTAACATACTCACTGGGTGATGTTTCAACACTCGTGTTTCATATTAGTGGCCAAGGCAATAAACCTGACACAAATTTTGATTGTTATTTATGTCTACTTACACTAATGATTGAAAAATACTGCAGTTAATAACTTTATGCATTTTCTGCCTGTTTTTATTTATGTGAAGTGATGTTTGAGGCTTAACTTATCCGTCAGACCGGAGGTGTTCTTTTCTGGGAACATCTGGGTACTTCTAAAATTGAGATAAAATTGATAAAGTCCAGAACCTGTCTTGCCATTGTAATATAGCAAGCTAGATGTAAAGTAGAATAAATGGGTGACACAGAAATGCAAACAGTTTCTGCTAATCACGTGCCTTGATATCCATCCTGTATCTTGTTCTATATGATATTATGCCTAGATATTTTAGAGATCCTTTTCCAAGGAACATGTTAACAAGTATGCAGCTTAGATTAAACAGGACAATACTCAGACCTGTGTTCTGGCACTATTTATTTTATGTAGAGAGATGCAAACATTGGCCTGGATTTTCTCAGGCCCAGTGATGGGGTGGTTTCAGAAAGACTAGGAAGACTGCATTTCTCATGGGTACAGGATGATTAACTAAAGGGGAGAGCTGGAGGATGGAGAAAGCTACATTTTGAGGATGTGCAACCTTCCTTCCCACTGGATACACGCTGGAGGTCTTGATGGTTCCTTCTGGTCAGCTTGTGCTTCCAAGGGCTTAGGAACAAGGACAAATGATGACTACAAGTGAGTCTGATATATTTTCAGGTGAAAAAAATTCTCAATTTAAAATAACCTGAGAATGTTTGGATGGCCCAGTGGGAGATCACCAGCAGTCCGTACAACAACATTTACAGGTTTAGATGTATGGGGGGCTTTTTTTGCAGTTGGGAAAATTTACCAAGGTGACCATCTCTCTTGCATGATGGGCAGTACCAGTTTATTTCCAGCAAAGTGTGTGAAATTTGTAGACTACATTTTGCTGCTTTAATTTTTTGATTATTTTTTGTGGCATTTTGGTTGGGGGTGGCATTAGCAGGTGACTCAGGAGTGTGCTAAAGCCATGTGGTCCTGTGTTTGTGTTTGAGGACAGGTACTCATGGGATCCCCTGCTCTTCTACTACTGAGAATGAAGAATGTGCACTGTGAGCACTTAAGTGTCCTGGTCAGCTACATCAGCTCTTGCAGCATCTGTGAAAATCTAGGAAAGTTTCTATACTTTCCTTACAAGGAAATCATAAAAGTTCCAGGAAGAGAACAAAGCTGACCCATAGAAAGGACTGAACAGAGACCTTTTGACTTTCTATGCCATTTCCTAATGCTGAAATTCACATATTTTGAAATGCCATTGTATTGCTTTATCCACAGGGAAAAAATACAGTGTAGATTGATGTGAGGTGAAAAGCACGTATAGCTGAGAATAACAGTTCGCTGCAATTAAATTTTGACATATAATAGTCACTCCAGAGAACACTGTGGGATAAATGGCAGAGGATGGCCAAGGACTAATCACATCTTCTTCAAAAGGCATGACCTCCACATTAAAGAGTCTTTAACACCATGCTATGATATTATTAACTCAGGTGAGTGTCAGTGAATAACAGCAGTTTAGAGGGCTTTTCTTTGGCTTTCTCTAATACAACAGCTGACCAGACTTATTCGATTAAGGAAGCTCTGGCAAGAAATGAACCTTGGAGAAAAGTATGTCACAGAAAAGAACATAAAATACCCCATGTAGACCACTGTCAGAAACTCTATTCTATTTTTATTTTGCATTTTGTCTTATGTTTAGTTACCAACATGCTGGTGTGTCGAACAAACAAAGATCATTTCAATTTGTCTTTCTCCTGTTAACATCAAAACAATGCAAAAAAAAAAAACCAAAAAACCCAAAAAGCCACAAAGCATCACCACCAAAAATCAAAACCCTGGAAAGATGCTTTCTTGAACTTCTAGTTTACATCAGTTGAAGAAACAAAGGTGCTAGACCCATAGCAAAAATTCTTCTCCTGCTGCAGACTCAAATTTGAACGAGTCTTCCCTATATCTGAGTCACTGTCAAATGAGACCTACAGAATGAAGTACAGGAATGAGCTGAATGAAGTCTAGATTGTTTTCAATACTTGTGGAGTTTTCAGGTCCACAGCTTTCAATTCTCTTTTCTACCTGCAGTCCAAGTCAGGTTTTAGTGCCCTTCCTGGAGGAAGCAAAACAGGAAAAAAAAGAGGGAGTCAGTTTTCTGTATGAGTGTTTTTTGTTAGCACCTGTTTGTATTGCTATTCACCTAAAACAAGTGTAATGGTTTTAATTTTGACAACCAGGCAGGAACACCAATTAATGTAGTGGTTTCACGTTCACTAAATTCTGGTCTTAGTACTCACTCTTTTTCTGTGGGAGAGAGACTAGGAGAAAAACAAAGCAGGCTCAACCTTAAAAATGAACGAATAGTTTTATTAACACACACTAAAAGAATGGAAAAAGCAAGTTGGGGAAAAAAAAAACTAAAACAAAACAGAATGAAATTCCAAAAACACTCTTCCCTCGCCTTACAAACTCTTAACTTTCCAACAAAACAACATAAAGAGAAAAAAACTTGTAATTTTCAGTCAGTTTCATCATCTGACAATAGTCTTTCATCAATTCTTTAGGGGAAGAGTCTCTCTTAGAGTCATGGATCCCACTGACAACTTAGAACAGTTCTGTAGTGGGTTTCTTTAACTGTCACAAAAACAACCGCCTGGGGAAACCTGCCTTTGTGACTCATCCCATTAGCAGGTTCCTAAGCTGCTTATGGGTCATGGGTCTTAGACTTTTGCATACTGGGGTGTCACCTTTTAAAGATGAATAATTCCAAAGCAAAGGATTCTTCATCTCAAGGTACAGAGATATCTTCTCACTTCTTCATTGGCGCAGAGAGCTTCTCATCTTTATTTCTGTTCAAGCATCTTATAGGATTAATATCACTTAGTCCATCACAAACACCTTTGCTCAAATCCACACACAAATCTAAACAATCATTTCCCCAAATGCTTATCTTTACCATGATTTAAAGGAATAATCTAAACATAGAGTTCATTTCCATGGCTTAAATAAGAATGGAACAACCAACTCTTCAACCCTTGTCCCAATAGTCTTTTCACTCTTGCTCTACTGACTTCATGCTGTTTCTTCTTTATGTTCACTCTGTCCCTTTCTTTTCTCTCTCAGAGAAGGGCCAAGCTCTGGAAACTTCATGTTGCTAAGAAAGGATTAAATCTGCTCAGAGTCTTTGTCTCTCTCTCTGTAGCTTGTGGTGTTAGACGTTCAAGGCCGCACTGATGAGGGAGGAAGAACTCACACAGAAACATCAGGGATCAGAGCACTCGGGCAGTCCGGAATGACAAAAAAACCCAGGCAGGATCATAAATGCCTTCTCATCCCACCCCTCAGTGTAAATTGGGGTGGCCTCAGCCTAAATGGTGCCCATAGCTCTTATCAGGGGCCCGGCAGAGATCTCTCCCTGCTCCAGGGAAGTTTAGAGAAAGTAGTTGTTGCAAAACAGCAACCTCTCCTTCCCCCCGCTTTCACCTGGAAGCCGATGGAATCCGGCCAGGGCTCAGGACAGCTCCCCCCAAAAGGGGGAGCAGCAGGCCCAGCTGGATGTTACCTGTCTCTCTCTGGCCAAAGGAAAGAAGAAAGGGCCCACCTACAGGAAATCAAGGGGTTTTATATGGTACTTCCCAAAGTCATAGCCAACAATTTTCAGTGGTTAAAACAGATGCCAATATTCCAACTAACTCTCTGATAGGTCCCTGTCTTTCTAAAGCAATTCCCAGGTCCTGACCTGGAAAATCATTCTACATTCCTCTATAACTAAAAACCAAACTGTACTAAACCATGGCAATAAGTGTGAAGACTCATCTGAATTTGTCCAGAAAAACTGGAGGAAAAGTCTATGAAGAAGCTGCGGTAGTTGCAAGTCAGAAATGCAGATCACCAGAAAATAAAATGGAAAATATTTCCTCTGAAATGAAATCTAGCTGCTGTGTGTTACAGTGCATAATACAAGCATGCAAATCCTATTAGAAACAAATGAAGTCTAATATATATATGGAAATGAAGTATAAAATATATATAGCATTTGGGGAAGCAAACAGTACTCTAGTTCTTGATTTAGGTTGTATTCAGATTTGTCTGCCTATTATGTGCAGATTTTTCCTTCTTTTTTTCTCCTAAATTTTCTTCTGGGGCTTTATGTTCATTTCTTAAATCTTAGTGAATACAGACAATTTGTTATCTTTTCTGCTTACTTACAGAATGGAGGAACTTCCCAGCAAAAAATATTTTCTCTCTCATGTCCTTAAATTATTGAACAAATACTTCTCCCCCCAACACAGAAATTTCTACTTCTTCAGTTTCAAGATATCTAGAAATCCCACCCTGCTGGCAAGTTAGGAAGGGCAAGCTTAGGTCACATAAAAATTTCCAGTAGGAAGTTTTGCTAAAATCATGTTTAACTCCTTGCCTCATGTCTCACACCAATCTCAGATTCTTGAAAAAGGACTTATCAAGGAAAAAAAACCACAGTCAAAGTGATTCTGTTTGAATGAATTATAGGTGCCAAAGCTTTTTCTCCCATCCTAAGATCCTGATGAGTCCAAGTACTTGTCTACATTGAAAGTATGATTACACAAGTGCATTCACACTTAGACATATCAAATGTGTTACTGGATAAAATTACCAGCCAACAGAGACCAGAGCTATAAAGATCTGGGCTGAGAAGCAACCTGGGAATTCATGGAGCTCCCCTCTACAGACTGTGCCGGGAGACCAGATGTTTTCAGCCTTGGCCCACTCCCTTCAACAAGGGTGAATTCCCTGCAGTAGGGCAGTGAGAGTGAAAAGGAAGCAAATGGAATAGTTGACTGTGGGGAAATGGGTGGAAGAAACTGCTTAATGCAGGGACAAGCAGGCCAGTGTTTTTGGAAGTCTGTCAGTGTGAGCCACTCGTCTGTGCCTGTCAATGAATAAATAAACTGTAACTTTTTAAAGGATGACTAACCTAGACTGAGTATCTAAAAACTACTTAAAATTTTAACTTTAATGAGCACTTTAAAAATGTATCTTTATGATACTAAAACTAATATACATGTTTTTAAGGGGGAAAAAAAATAAGATGATGTTCTTTATATTTATGCTGTCACTCATGCTTTGACTCTGATCACTTATCTGGATAATTAAGCAGTATCACTGAGGAACCAGATACCAGAAAGCTGATATTAATCCATCCCTCTTAATAGTAACGCAAAGCCACTGGGGTGGAAAGCAGCCTAGTCTTCCTAATCCCCTTTTACCAACATTTCGGCATCAGCATATCTCATTTATTTTCAAAAGTGGTTCAAGACACACTATCACTGGCTTAAGTCTAATTTAGGCTTTAAATCAAAATATATTAAGAAATGCAAAAATAGTCAAGATTACCAAGATTTCTTGAGGGAATGATTCACAACCAGCTCATGTCCCTCTGACAGGAACTAGGGACGGCTAAATGATTGTTGCATGTCTGCATTGCTTTAAGGTACAACATTTTCCTTTGAATTAAAAGAAGGCAGGATTACAGTGGAGACCTTGAGATCCCACTGCCATACTTATCAGGTATATGTTAATGATAGTCTGAGCAACTTCTACAGACATAATTCACCTGCCAGTACTGAAGAGTCCAAGGCTATTCTGTTCTCTCCCTTGTGTGCGTGTGTCAGTGTTTATGTGAGCCTTGTTGTCCCCTTCAGGATATTCTTGGCTCCTCAGAGTATTTTTGGGTTCACTTTCAAGACTGTCCTAAAGCCCTCATTAGTCACTGTTGCTCCCATTATCCCCCTGTGCATTTTGAGGTGGTTTGACTTGAACTCAGCACGAATACAATTTCACATGTACCACAGCAGTAAAGGTGGTGGGTAATTGCCAGAGTAGGAAAGCTACACACCTGTCCCTTCCCTGCCTCTTCCATGCAAACCAACCCTAAACAGACAAACAACACACACCCAGACTGAACATCATCCTAGGGCTGTGCTCATGGTGCAAAAGCACAACCCTAGACTGATGACATGAGTTTGGTCTCTGCTCTGGGCTTGTAGTGTGAGGCAGGTCCAGCTGTCTCACTTTCTATGGCAACCTCATCCATTCAGCCCTAGTCTGAAGTGGCTGGAGTTAGTGCTGGGCAGTTGCTTCTGAAGGCTGACGAGCTACAGATATTGGTGTGTTTGAATCATGAATGGCAACTTTGATTTTGATAGTTATCCGATGACAGGTTGTGTACTCTTTACTGTCATATCATCATATGATCTACTGCTGACATCCCCCTGTGCATGTTGCAGCTGTAATACTTTGAACTCACAGCTGAAAAACTAAATATATCATGACAAAAACAATAGAAACCAAGCTTAGTGATCTACTTTAGACCCAAGGTGATGCGTTCTAGTTCCTGAGGGTCTTAAGGAGGAGCTGAGAAGATATATTAGTCCATTAACCTTACCTACTAACAAAGTTTTCAAAGGGAGTGTAATGGAGACCGAGTCCATGTGTCGTCATACTAAAAGTATGAGGCACTTTCACCTTGTTTCTGTGGTTCTGCCATCAGAGACAGACACAATTCTGTGCAGGAGCCTTCAGGAGACTGCTGGTTTCCCATGTATATTTTATTAAGTGTTAGTGCCACCAAACACAGTACAGATGGGGGAATCTATCACTTTATAAAATAATTAGTCTGCTATTTCAATGACAAGAAGAAACAGCAGCGTGTAGGCAGCAAACTGAGGTGCTGCTTTTACCTTCCTCATAATTTTTTTATTTTCACCAAAACAGGAAAATATTTTTACAGGATAGGCCAATAGTGTCACTGGAATTGAATTAGAGCATCATTAATTAATATGTCAGAATATGAGAAATGATGAAAATATGTATAATTAAATTCTTGCATAAAATTAGGATTATAATATATGACTAAAGTAGATCAGGGCATTTTTTCCGTGTGTGCTTTGTATTTTTTTCCTTTATATTTTTATTTTAATTAAATTAAAAATACTTCTGGTATCTTAGCACTGTATCTTGATTAGCTGTTACATGCCTGGTTAAGAGACAGGTCACCCCAAAAATTACAGACTATTTGTGAAAATGAAAATAATTTTCCCAGTTCTATGAGTATAGAGTTATTTTCAGGCTAATATATAGTAGTAATAGCTTGGCACTGTGGCAACCTACATTGTCGATAATAAGAAGCTGTTTGAGACAGGTGCTTGAAAGAGCAAACTTCTTACATAAATTAAATACCTATTTTCAACTACATGGCTCCAATTTTCAAAAGCGGTGAATGATTCTGGGTATCCTAGTTTTCCAGGGCTCAAAATCAGACATATACAGAGGGTCTTATTTTCTGATTTTTAGTGTTTATGGAAGATCCAAATTCATTAAAATGTCTGAGCAGCTCCTTTCTTCCCCTGTCACTCAGAAGTTCAATCAAATAGGTCAGTTTGGATGCCAGGTCACAGCTATGCTGTGAGTAACCTCACAGACTATTTCACATTAGACATTTTTTATTCTGTTAATCTCTTCTTCTTGTGCTTGTGTTGTACTTTTTTTAATTTAAGGGAAATATTTTAAACTGAAAATTTATTTTTTGTCCCTACTTTATGGAAGATTTACTAACACATATGTGAAAATTAATTGTAGACTTAAACTGATGTAAAAATATGTGGACATGCAACTTATCTGTATGAAAAAGCAAAAGACCTTGCTTAAAAAAATCACATCTCGTACTGAATTCAATAAATCATTATTTATTCAATTATTTGGTATATCAGTCATATAAATCTCCCACTTCTTTCACAATTTGTCTTAGTAAAAGTTGTCATTCTACATCCCATTTGGATCCTCAAAACATTTCAAAATCCTGAACCCAACCTGGATACCAGCATTATAAGGGGAAATGTCCAGAGGCACCCAGTGGCAAAAGAAAACCTGTAAACTACATATAATAAAGAAGTAATCGTAGGAAATTGAGTTTTCTGTTCTTGTGCTTTCCTAGCATTCAGCTCTTCAAAGAGGTAGCAAATATTCTATTGGTTAACATTTAACCCAAACTAATAGGTCCAATCTCACATACTCAAATAAATCATAATGTCTTTTCAATTAGTTTGCACTTTTGCTCACTGCTGTCCTGAATAATTAGGAAAACAATTCACATTTCGCTAGGAGATGGTATGAAGTGTTATTCCTGTGATAATTACTAAGCTGCAGTTCAGTTTCCCTGGCTCCCACCAGGTCACCAGGGCACAAAAGAGGACACCATGAGAGCATTAATGAGCTCTCATTGAAGATGTTAAAAAGCTTGTATTGATCTGTTTGTCCAAGAAGGAGATATTTAAGCCTTTCTGCTGAGGGCAGGAGAGACAGAGATTCATATCACAAAGCCTTTTATCCAACCCCTTCTGTTTCTAGCTTCAATATTGCCCAGTCTCAGCATGTCTGGTTCTGGAGGTCATACTTTTAAACTTTCACAACATTTTTTCTTTTTCTTTTTCTCTCTCTCTTTTTTTTTTTTTTTTTTTTTTTTTTTTGGTTTAAAAAAAAAAAAAAAAACAGCAAAGAGAGATAATATACAGTGTACACTTAACCTTTACTACAGGGATCCCTTTACACAGCTAGCTATTTCTGAGAACTAGCTGCAGTGCAGTAAGATCTCCCTTCTTGCTATATAGCACTAACAGACATCTCAATTAAATTAAAGACACTCCAGACAATGCAAAGTCTGAGTCAGTGCAAAATTTTGTTCATATTTTGAAAGTGTATCAAATCAAATCACTTTTGGTGGAGGTTGATCAGACTTTTTTCTCCAACATCACTGCCTTTTTGTGAACTTCTGTACTTGCTATGTCTGGCTGGAAGCTAAAGTGTAAGGCTACAAAATCACCAGTTCTTGTCGTATCTTCTTCAGAGGAGATTTCTTCCTGCAGGCAGGGCAGGCAAATCTTGTCTTGCTTTCAACTTTCTGCACTTTTATGATATATTGCAGCTGTAAACTAGTTCTGGGTACACTTTACTACTCATCAATTTTGTCTGTTTTCTTTTAAATGCCACAATGAACTGTCAGTGAGCATTTGCAGCCTGTCTGGGATAGAGTATGGGAAAAAAAAAAATAATGTAACTGTAAAAGCTGTATTTTCTTTGTTTATATTTGTCACCTGAACCAGCTGTTGTCTGGTTCAGCAAGGCTATATCTCTCTTTTCACTACATCTTATTCACATTCATCTTGGTATGAGCAACTCAGTGAGGCCACTTGTGTGAGTCTATTGTAAATGGTTACTGAAGAGACATGTTGGGATTTTTCATGGATATTGTTAAGGAGGTGTTCAAGATGTGCTTTTTTCTTAATATACAGCAAAGGCCATTATAGCTGAAAATATCTCAGTGTTAGTTTTAAGCAGCCAGATCTGTGCAATGGTAGGAGCTTGACAGAAGGGCTGGTAAGAAACAACTTCCCAGGATATTAGACAGTATCTTCAGGCTGTAATTATGGTATAAGATCAGAGCTCCATCCTTCCAGACTTGCTATTCTCTTCAGTCTTAAGTAACTTGAATATCATGGTCAGTTTTAAGATGTATTTTTTCTGAGAATAGATTTCATAGACTACCACTGCAGAATGAATGAACATACAAATCACACTCCCAGTGGCCGGATGCAGTAATCATCACTTCAGGGATGGAGCTGGCAATAGACCCCGTGCATCTCTGCCACATGTGGTAACCACTTAATAAAGATATGAGGGAAAGATTCAGGAACAAATAAAATTGGACATGGGTAGGAAGTAATGACCCTTGAGTGACAACTGAGGTGATGTGGATGAATATTAAATGTGAAGGTTCTGAATTATTCATTGAAGGTTCAAGGTAAAAGGGTTAACCTCATAACATCCTCTTACTGGTACCTCACTCAGGGTAGAAATCCCAATTCTGTGGTGCTTTTCAAACTTGGAGTCCCTCTGTGCATAGGGAGAGTTGTGCTTGTGGTCTTGCTCCTTCCTACTATTGGTGATTCGTAGTGGACAAAGGTCATCTTGTGAGTGCTGGTAACTTTGCCACAAGCTGTACAGCTGCAGTAATATTCAGCCTCTGGGATGTCGTGGAGGCAGTTTGGGAACAGGTTGGAAAATGTATCAGGAGTAATGCGTCCAGCAGCATCCTGCAAATGTTTGTGTCTCTGTACTTGGCACTGATGAGGCTGCACCTTGAGTACTCTGTCCATTTCTGGGCCCATTGCTTGAAGAAAGGCATTGAGGTGCTGGAGCTTGTCTAGGGAAGGGCAATGGATATGGTGAAGGGTCTAGAGAGGGCATAGAAGGAGCATCTGAGGGAGTTGTGGGTGTTTAGCCTGGAGAAAAGGGGGCTCAGGGTGTACATTATCACTTTCTAGATCTACCTGAAATGAGAGTGAAGTGAGGTGGGGATCAGTCTTTTCTCCCAGTCAACCAGTGACAAGACAAGATGACATAGCCACAGGCTGCACCAGGGCAGGTTCAGGCTGGACATTGGGATGAGCTTGTTCATGGAAGAGGTTATTAAACATTGGAATTTACTGACCAGGGAGATGATGGAATCACCGCTCCCAGAGATGATCAAGTGATGAGTAGGCTTAGCACTTAGTGCCGTGGTCTAGCTGACAAGGTTGTAACCAGCTGAAGGTTGGACTCAATTTCAGATGTCTTTTCCAACTCAAATGAGTCCATGATTTTAGTGAAGCTAATAAGCTCCTGGCCCTCCAGCTGTTAAGACACATGTCCACACTGCCTGGCCCTATGCATGTTGTCTGCTCACCTGCCTGACATGATATTCTCCTATTGTCCATCCTACTCTATTTACAGTTACATGGCATCGAAGGGAGATGAAATAATTTCCAGCTCTTTCTACCCTGTCTGTGCTACTTTTGGGAGGACCTCATGCATATTAGGATAAATACCATGAAGCCCTGATGTCCCCTGAAAACAAGCCAGGTATGCTTAAGGGTGTGGGAGCATTCAGGAGAATGTCTGATCTGGGAAACAAACACAGAAACGTCAAGGCTAGAACATTATGAAATAAAAGGATGTTCTGCAATGGTTTCACTGACAGGACCTTATCAAAAAAACAGATTGCAAGGGACAGAGATGTCTTGTGAGACTACAATTTGAGAAGTGACTAGAAAGTTCCTCCTCACCTTTCTGCTCCTGCTGTTTGACAGTATTTCTTTCAAATAGGTTAGTGCTAAGGAACTCAAGGAGAATGAAGGTTTGGAAGGTCAGTTTCTGGCCATTTGGCCAGACATTGAACAAAGACTCTCTAATCACAGACACGTCATAGCTAAGAGAAGAATAGAAATGGTGACCTAAATGGAAGTCATTTAGGCATAGGATTGCTAAAATCACACCTCTCACTTCTGCCTCATATTAATTTTGGGTACAGCAAACAAAGAACTTCTGTCTGAATTCAGAGTGTGACTCCTGAACCTCATTGATCCCATTGTCTATGAGCTGGAATTAGTAAACATTACTGCCAGTAAGCAAAAGTAATTGCAGTGTTCAGTATTACATTCTGGAAGTATAAAAAAATTCAGACTGAATCAGGAATCCATTTCTTATCATTATGTTACAGCGTTAAGGTAAATGTACCTTGACCAAGAAATGCACACAGGACAAAAAAAAAAAAAAAAAAAAAGCAGAGAAGAGGAGCAAAGGAGAACTGTAAGGAGTAGAAGGCAGAACAGGGAGGTAGCCAGCAGAAAAGGTTTAGTATTGCATATCTCCTTCACAGAAAAGAAAGTCTGAGCAACTAAAAAGGTTGTTCCTCTAGAAAAAGCTTTTCTTCAACACACACACACACAAATATCAACAGAGAAAAATGTTTTTTTGTTTTGTAGTTTACACCACCATCAGCAGAAGTGAGAAACCAGTTTCAGCATGAGCAAAATTACTCTGGGAAGGTGAACTATATCTCCAGATTTTACACTGTCTAATTATTGTGGTATGATTTCATCAAGAGCCGTACAGAGCTTTGAAATTCTACTTGTTCTCTGATATTTTCTGTTTCTTCAAGAACATCTAGGCAGCTGGTGCCTTGCTGCAAGGGCCTTTGGGTAAGGTAACATAGCTTCAGGATGAAGCTGAGGCAAACACAGACTGTTTCTGAATAAAAGCATCCACACAGGAGTCTGACACATTAAAATAATGTGCTCTTTTTTAAGCCTTTTAGAGATTTAACTTTCTTGGCAATCTCTTAACAGGAAGAGAGTAGGATCCTCACCAACATGATGAAGAACTAAAGTGTACTTCTCCAGTTCTAGCTACTGCAAACATTAAATTTAATCAGTTGATTTTTAAATATAAACCTTTTCCTCTCACTGACAGGTTCAGTTTCAGTAAGTCCTTTACTGCCTTTCCTCAAAAAGATGCTCACTTTCATCATCAGAGTTTTAAATTTCTGACTGAAACGAGGACTGATCAAAAGTACGTTCCTGTTAAGTGGGGAAGGTCAAGCCTGTCTGATGGTTCAGTGGACATACTAAGTGACTCTTCCTAAGTTACTGCATTGAGATATTACCAACAGCCTCCTAGAGGGGTCTTGGAGAGGAGTAATCTCAGAGCTATTAAGAATGGGGAGAAAAAAAAAAATCATAGAGATGGAGAAATAAGTGAAAAATAAAGGAAATCTGATCTGTGCTGGAAGAAGATAGTGAAAATATGCTTAGTTTCTACATAATGAGGAGTGTGCTCTGGTATGTGCACAGAGAGGTGCTGACCTTAGAGACCTGTACAGATAAACATGTACTGCGGGAAAGTTAATCAAATTAAATGATCTTTAACCCAGCAATGTCAAAGTTTTCTTCTGACTCCAGTTTTCAGCCTCCTATTAACAGTTATTTATTAAAAAAAAGGAAAAAAAAAAAAAAAGAAAAAAAAAAAAAAGAGTAAAGTCAACTGTGGAAAGAATTAAAGAATTCCAGCAGTGGCAGAAAACCCTTAGTCCCCTCAGTTTTAATGTCTGTCTACCAGACTGGTTTTCACATGACACCTCTCTATAAATGAATCCTTCTGTACACTTAGATCATCAAACAGACCAAGAAGACTGCAAGGTGCCTGACACGCTTTTCTCAGGATTCAAATTAAAACACTGACTTGAGATTTTATTTTAAATAGTGCCCTACTTGCTTATTTTGCTGAAATCAGATGGTTGGGAACTTGCAAGCTATACACACTCTTGCTTAATGCAAATTGTACATTTTTATCATGAAGGTTAACAGAGAGGCAGGCATTTCTGTTTCTAAGTTCTCATTTAAGTTTGAAATTAAAAGACCTCCCATTCTCCTCCACTTTGCAGGAACTACACACAGCACCACCTCTACTCCTCAAGCTGCAAAATTAGTACTTCAGGGAATTGGGCTCTCTGCCTGACACTAATCAGTGAGTGTTTGGGTTTAACCATCCTTTCAAAGGATGATTCTTGCAGTTGTAGCAGCCTAGCTTGTACTTGACAGCTTTCCTTCTGCAAAACAGCAGCAGACAAATCCACGAGGCCAAGCACTGTTTAGTATCCCTTATTAGCTGAATAAGAGCAATTCTCTGTTTTGGCATAAAAAGCAAAAATATTCATTTAAACCTGATTACTGTTTGCCTAGTGGAAGGTTGTTTGGGGCACTCTAAATAAGGTCTATCCCATTACATGCTGCCTGTCAAAACTGTAATTAACCACTGTATATAGGAAGAAAACCCAGGCTTTCATTTTTCCTTTCTTTCAGTAACTTTCTTCCTATAAAACAGATACTGTCCTTCCCAGTCATCAACTACAGAAAACTTCCTGCAATAGCAAAAAAGGTTGGAACTGCATAACTCAGAGGGACTGGGAAGAAAAAAAGACAGCTATGGTGAATTTCCATTCAAATAGCTACTATCACATTACTACTAGCAGTTATTAAAATCGCAGCATGCAACATTTAACTTGCTCCTAAAATTTAAAAATGTAAGAAAATTAGAAGAAATATAAGAGCTCTGGATATCCTTTTAATCTAAAGCTACTATCATGGAAATCATGTGCCTTGACCAAAACTAGCTCCTGCTAATCTCCCATTCGCTGTAATCTGGAAAATAAGGCCATAAAGACAGTCTGAAAAGCATTAAGCCATATCTTGATTGCATTGGAAATAAGAAAATGTTTAAATAAAAGTAAAAATTAATTAATTGAGACAAAATACAGTCAGAATCACATAGTTGAACACTGATCATGTGTTATCTTTTAAATTTTCACTTTTTCCTGTTCAGTGACTTTTAACAAAAAACCAAAGTGATGAGAACTATTTTAAAACACACATATCTGGGCTTTAAACTCAGTCATCTTAGGATTCAACCAATGAACATTTTTTTTTTCTGTGACTTTGCATGGTTTGCAGTGATTATCCTTCAGCTGTTGAGTGAGAATGGTGCTGTGTTTGGAGGGGTTTTAATCTTTTCAGCCTTTGAAAGTGAAGCTGGTTAAGATTTCTTCAATATTCTCCTCTTTGCTATCTTCCAAAATACTGACTGGCCAAAAAAAGGTTTATCCCCTCTGGGACACAATTTCTGGGAGGAAGATTTCAGAGATTTGCCCTGCAATAATCTGTGACTCGGTGGTCATTCACTGAAGTGGAAGAGACTTAGATTAAAACCAGCACACCATATCTGGTACTAAGATCTGAATGTGAATCTTCAATATCCCCAGTGAGTTCTGGAATGGAAGAATATGCTGGACTGTGGGGAGCATGTAAAGGAGTGTGGTAGTCACAGTGTGCTCTTATTCCTCCTTTTTTTTGATGAGCAATATCTAGAATTTTTGGCTCAATCTGATGGAGACATTTTTCACAGATATTTTTTCATAATTAAACTTCTTTCTACCCTTCCATATCTCCCCTTGGCAGTTTGGGTGGGGTTTTCTGAGATTATTTAGATTTGGCACACACACATTTCATTTTATCTAGAAAAGTGTAAAAGGAAAAAGAAAAAAATAATAAACACTCCAGCAAAATAATTGTGGCATAATGGAGGTCAGAAGCCGGTCCTCTATATGCAAAAAAAAAAAAAAAAAAAAAAAAAAAAAAAAAAAAAAAAAAAAAGAAGGAGTAACATTGTGGGGATGTGTGGGATGTGTGGGGAACACAATTTCATGTGCAATTGTAAGGTTTTCAGGAGATCCTCAATCAAAATGTTGTAAAGTGTAAGTGAAAAATACACAAAATCTTTCCATGGAACTGAACAGAACGTGTTTAGATACCTGATGGCATGTTTTCACTGTACAGGACCTAGTGTGCGTGTATATGTTACTTTAAGACAACATTTCCTCTCTTATTAGGGCCAGTGATCTCAGGAATACTGTTTCCTCTCTGCCACATGGTGCATGGATATTGCAGTTTCTAGTATTTCTTGTAATCTGGGTGTCTGATTCAATTGTTTGGCTATCTTTGGAGGGTGAATGTGATAAAGAGTGGGACCATAACCCAATCTTAAAAGCAATGGGAAATAAAGTACAGGCCCTGTTATAATATGGTTTTGGACAGCTTTGGATGACTATTTCATAGAAAACTATCCTCCTAACCTCCACTCCTCCTCTATTAGTGCAGATGTGCTATGGGTGACACTGGGGGTGTCTGTATCTACTGAGGTGTAAAAGAGCACAAGAACAAATGTAGAAACACTAACCCATCTCATCCTCTCCTATGGCTGTCTGCAGCCCAGCTCCACCTCTGACTCAAAGCATCTTGTCTCTACTCAGGAGAAACTCATGACTGGCCAGGTGTCCTGGACCTCATGGATGAAATGTTATTGCCATCTGGATGCTGAGTGCTTCCCTTCCATGTCAGTGTGTAACATGTCCTGTGGATACCTCTGGTCTCGAGCACAGATTTCACCCAACACTCAGCAAGCAATGGCTGAGTCTAAGTCAGGAAGCAAGGAGAGCTTCCCTGCCATCCCCAGTGCACTCACTGATTCTCCCTCTGTGCACTGAACCGCTCTTGGCTGGAGGGTAGGGAACACTGTGAAGGGAAATCTAGGTGTATGCTGTACTGAAGTAGTCATCCAAATTTCTTTCTTGGAAATTTATGCATAATGATCCTGATATATGCTTGGGACCAACTATTATAAATACTGCAGAGAGGGTTTACATGCTGAGAGACTGAAATATTAATGACTGATCACTCAAAACAATCTCCCATTTGTGGAATTGGCAGGGTGTTTTGCTGAGGTCAGGTTTTCACCCCTTGAAGGTGTAGGTGAGTTTTTGTGCATGTGGTGGTGAAGCCTCTGGTCTGCATAAGACAGAGGGGGTGAACACCTACCACCAAAGGCTACAAGCAGGGTTTTGAGCCAGATAAGAGGCAGATCTTACAGGTGTGTCAGTGATTTTTATCAAGCCACTTGTCCTCCCTTGCACCCATTCATCATCCCCAGGAAGGTCACACGGGACATTCACATTCACATGTAGGCTGGAGGGTGTTCATCCCTTCTGAAGGGGCATCAGTGACCTTTCACTCTAATCCACCCAGGTGAGATTGTAACTAGAACCTGGGTTGCCCTCACCTTCAGGGCCAGTTTCTAACACATGCACCCACTATGTTTAATGGGTCAAGATGCACTGAACACATCTGCACTATGCTTATATTCAGCAGCCATCATCCGGGAGTATTCAAGGAGGAAAAAGACACCTAGCAAAAAAAGAACATTACATAGCCTAATGATGAACATTTCCTTGGTTACAAAACATGGCAGCAACACATTCCCTCTTGTGGGCTTTCTCCAGCATGATCTTGGCAACCACTGATCAGTTTTCCTCTTTTCAAAGAATTAAACACCAAGTAAGATAAGATAAATACCAAGGGACCATCTTCTCATCCTATCCATGTAAAAGACAGAAAAATAAAACAATTTTTTGCTGTCCTCAGTTAAAAACAAGGGAAAAAGAGAGGTGACAGGTATGTTCCTGATGAGATATAAAAGGAGGCTTTCAGGCCAGTTGGAGGCTGGGTTCACACAATACTGTCAAGGTCCCAGATTTATTCTTGACAGCATTAGTGCCAAGACCACTATTTATGTTGCTTTAATCAGTCACACTTTTAAAATCACCTATGCTCAGCATTTATATCAATGAGGTGATAATATTGCTGTCAGGCACCAATATCGATAGTTGTGTCATAATCTAAACTCTTTTAATCTTCTCCTATGCTTCCATTAATGAATTTGCAAGCCAACAACTACTACTGCAACAACAACAAAAAATAAGGTTGGTTCTGATTATGACAAGTGACCATGAAGGAGAAAAAAAAAAAAAAATGGCCTTTTTTTCTCTTCACAAACTGTTTTAATTTGCCTTTAGCCTTCTCTTTTTCTGTCTGACTTTGAAGGCATTGTCAGCACATCCTACTGATTTTCTCACAGGCTACTTACATCTCTGAAAATATTTTTAGGGTCTATGAAAGTGTAAGGCAGGTAACCTCTTCCCTAAGTGGTTGGGGAGAGGGAGATAGGAAAGAAGAGAGAGAGAAAAAAGAAACCTTGGTCTAATTCTGGTCTGGGGAGGCATCATTGTGCTTTTCCTTTGTCCTTTGTCCTTTGTCCTTTTTTTTTTTTTTTTTTTTTTCCCTGAGCCCACCATTATAGCTGTCAGCCTCAGTTCTTTTTCTATTGTAAATAAAGTCTTTCTTGGGTTATAGCTTTAAGCAATTTTTTAAATTAAAATTCAATTCAAATATGAAAGTCAAAGAAACTTTCAAAGCAAAATCTACAAACTGATTCACTCAAAGGGTCTGTTTTCATTGCCATAGCTACAGATTACTATAAAGAAACTCGAACCAGACCTTTGACACCCAGGAAGGTCAAAAGTCCTTTCTGCCTATGCTAGGACCCTTTTGACAACTTCCTGTATAATTTGACTGTTATTTGCGTGTCTGGTCACCGTCTGACCCTGAAGTCTGGAAAAAATTGAGAGGCAGCATATATCTCTCTTTCATATGAACCTCAAAAAGGGCACTTTTAATTACATTTTGGTGAGAAACCTATGTATACAGGCTGACTCAGGCAGCAGCTGGGGAAGGCCCTGGACTTGTAGGTTAAGGATCAGCTTGCCTCATGCTACTGTAGCTCAGTGCATATGAGCTGCTCTGTGCTGTTATCTCCACAGCAAAAATGGATGTGTTTCACAGGTTACACAGATTTCAAATTTTACAGCACTTGCCCCAGTGATACAAGCTGAAATTGGAATTGCACTGCTTTGCCTTGAAATCTGTGTGTTTCATATGCTTCCAATTTAAAGCCCATTGAGCTTATGGGGCATTAGTGTGCCTGAGACATTTTAAAGTTCCAACCCCAGCTCTTCATTATAACTATCCATGACCTCACCCTGGAGAAAACCTAAACTGATAGACGAAAGGGATCCATGGCAATCTTGCCATGTTTCCACACTGGATATTTGGGGTTTGGGGTATGTTGCAAGGCAACACTGTTTAGAAGCAGACAACTGTTAAATGAAGGAAGATTTGGTATGGTCAGGTTGTTCCTCCTTCCTCTTCTGCTCAGCACTGAGCGCACATGGTGAAAAAAATGAAAGATCCCAACACCTCAATCACAGCACGCTGGAGGTTTTCCCAAAAGGGTGATGCTACCTGTCCTATCCTACCTGTCCTTTACCTGTAAGGTAGGTAAAGTAAATTTCGAGTAAAGGTAAAGTTTGAGTTTCTTTATAGTTTCTTTCCTCTCTCTACATCCTGAGATGGGACTTGTCAAAAGGAATCAAACAGTGGTCTGTCATGCTTGACATGGTGTTTCCAAGGGCTTGCTTGATGCCTTGGAAATTACAGATACCTAAGCAGTGGCAGTCCATGTGCTGCCTCTTCCCATGTGCAGGCGATGCTGTGTGAGCAGGAAGGAGAACTGGGTATCCAGAGACATGGTGAGTGCTGTGAAGGTAAACCATCCAAACAACACAGACCACATGAGATGATTCTTGCAAGGATATGAAAGGTTTGGCAAAAATAACAGGTAAACACTCAAAATAGCTTCAGGTTTGGGAATGTGTGCCGCTTTGAGAAAAGCGACTTATTCTCTCACCCTGTGAAGACGCAGTGCTGACCCTTGTCTTTTTACCTCGAGAGGGCTGTTCATCACTGTATTTGAAGTTTTGGATCCTAAAGCTGTGAAAGACTACATAACAGACAAACACATTTTCATGAATAATGGCCTTTCCCATGCAATCCTTTGACCCCTTCACTTTCCATTGGGAGAGCTACTTTTTTGTCAGAAAGCTATGCAAATTGGATGCTGAGACTTGCTATGTGAAGCCCCTAATGTGTCTCCGTATGGACAATATACATATCCACAGAGGAGAGGGGTATTTACACATGCAGCTACTGGACAAAAGGAACAGACTCGTCTTCTGCTGCAGGCACAGACGCATCAAGCACCCCTGAAAATGTTGTGAGGGGCATGATAGATCAGTTGATTCCCTGTGTCAAATCCCATCATAGGATGCAAAGTGAAGAGAGGAAATATAGCCAGCCTTCTGCTCAAAAGATTTCTGTGAATAAAAAAGATATGTGTCCATAAATTAAAGAGGGAGGGAAGCGGAGAAAAATTCCAAAACAGTGCTTCTGTTCCCTAGTATTAACTACAAACCACTGTGCTTAAGACTGGTTAAATTACACAGGAAAAAAAAAAAAAAAAAAAAAAAAAAAAAAAAAAAAAAAAAAAAAAAAAAAAAAGAAAAAGACAAGCTGTGGTTTTATGTGTTATTTTTTCATTTAGTTGATGATGCACTTCACTCAGAAATAAACACGCTTGAATCAATAAAGAAGGACTAACTGAACACAATCTATCTAAAAGGTATTGTGCGCGCATCAATCCTAAGCATGATGGCACAGAGAGCTCTACTTCTTGACGCTGGGCTGAGGAGTCCAGGACATTGCTGTTATTTATTGATACCTGACCTCTTCAGATCAATGGGGTTGTAGGCATTTTGCAAGCCTTCAGTTCCTCAGCAAAGGCTGTTTTGTCCATGGTTGGACAAACCAGTGCCAAGATGGGCATCAGGCCTTTGCTTTGTGGGTAACATCATGGCATAATATGGGGGACAAGATGTTACAGGAGCCCCGGAAATCTGGCTGTGCTGTGAAAGATTAGATAAACACAGGGCAGGATATTGAGATACTGCTTCTACCAGCTGGACTGAGATCATGGGGGTATGCTTTTATTGGTAAAAGGTAGTGACATTTCTTTAGTTAAATGTGAATTTTTTTTGGTTTTGTTTTTGGTTTTGGTTTTGGTTTTTCCTTGTTTGTTTGTTCTTAACTTTGAACAGAATAAAACTATCAGCGCAACTTTTGAATGCAGCCCAGAGAGAGTGCCCCACTATCTAGACTATGTATTAGTGGGGACATGAAGGTGTTTGTAGTTCTAATTCCCTGCCTGACCATTCCTTTGGGTGCAACTGGCCTCGAGCAAGAAGAAAAAGGAGAAAAATTAGAGAAATGTAAATAAGGAAGGTAACTTGCCATTTGTCACTTGAAAGTCCTTATTTCATGGCCTGTTCTCTGTTCTCCTGGAATTTTGTGTCATTATCTCCTGTTAAAAGGATTCAAATGACATTATTTGCATGGAAACTTGCATACAAATGATGTCGTCTGTGCCACAAAGTTGCATTACAATGAAGGGAATGATGACTGTGTCACATGTACGTGACATTCTTTGTGTCATTAAATTTAAAGTCAATGCTGGCAGTTATAAACCACTCACGTCTCAAGCAAATACATCACTTCTGATCTGAAATGAATATTTTAAAATGCCAACTCCAACTGCATCAAACAGCAATAACCTGCAATGTCATCTTAAAAAAAAAGGAGGCAAAGACTCTAAACAAAGGTGGACTTACGGGATTGTATGATACACCACAAAGGAAAATATTTTAATAAGCTATAATAATTTCCAGGCAAACAGAATTCTTTGCTCAATGGTTACGCACTATAAACGTTTTTAAAGTCCATTCAATATTGTATGTATTTTCAGGAACACTTATGCTCCTAGAAAGCTTCAGGAGTGTTAATTTTCAGGCAGAGATGCCTGTGATGATGTGGATGAACTGTGGAGCATGTTCCACAGTACAGACCTCTCTGTATGTTGTTACCTTCCATTTCCTTGCCACAGTCTGACACTGACAACAGGCCAAGCCTTTGAAAGATCTCCAAACTCCTCCAAATAGTCAAGGGCAAATGATGACAGGAAAGGCTCGAGCAGTTATCACTGTCAAAATGAATGAGAAAAGAGGAGGGACAGTAGGTGGATTAGGAAAGGTTTCATACTACTGCGATGATCAGAGCCACGCAGCAATGAGAGCCAGACAAGTAAGTACATAGACGGATCTGCTCTCTGATTGATGCATTGTTTGTGCGGGTCAGTGCAAGGTAAGGGATAGTCGCTGTGTTTTTGCAGGAGCAGCGGTAATTGTGCCCGCAGTCACCTGCACTGACCCTGCTGGTTCAGAGCCAGCTACTACCATTTTTCACTGATACAAAGAAGGGCTCTGTAACACTTCCTGTAGAAAGTTATTGTTTTAACAATAAAACATGCTGTGCATTGCTCAAAAGGTTTTAAAAATTCAGTTAAATAGAGATCAGTCATCCAAATACCTCAAATGTGCTCAGTTTCTGCCTAAGCTGCTGTGTAGTTTAACCTTTCCCTGCTCACCCCAGAGCCCCATGCACACTCACACACAAACATAGACCCTTCTGAAAGAAAAAAGTTTCTCTGAAGAGTGTGTTTGCGTAGGCCCAGCGAGGGAACAAGCAGACAGGAAAATCTCTGCATGGGTCACTTCTTTTCTCTTATTGATATAATTTCAAATCTAATTGAAACATTCTTTGGAGAAAGCTGTGCTAGCCACCCCTTCAGCTTTGATATGGTTTTTAATCAGAGGACATTGTTATTTCAGAATGAACGTGGAAAGCATTTGAAATATTTTCTAAATGGAGTGCATTACTTCTGACCGCAGCCAAAAGACCACATTAAAAGGAGTTCAGTGGAATTCACTCTTTGCAATCTTCTGGGTTTGAAACATTGGCGCACATGTGGAATATGCTAAGATGGGCCTACTCTTTGCAAAGGTTTAAGCAATGAGCTGAGTTAAAAACTGAACAAGTTCAGCTGTGCTCTCTGGTGAATCTCTGTAATGCTCCAGGGAGTTTTGATGTCACTGTTACACCTGCCCCACAGGTGACAATGTGAGTGCTGCCATCCCATAAGACAGACTGGGCAGAGCTTGCACAGCTCTCATGGAAGCCAGATCAGAATGAACACAGCAATCTGATCAAAGCAGGGAGCTAAAATGTGGCAACCAGATTAACTCTCTGTCTCTTGGTTTAGGACCAGAGCAGAGGTTGGGGGATGGGGGGGTTGGGAAACTCAGAGCTCTTCCCCTGCCTGGCCTTTCCCCATTCCTCCAAGGAAGCTACTGATTTCCCTCCCCACTGCCATCCTGCAAGCGGTTATGGTGCAAGTAAACCACACATGGGAAGAAGGACAGGGTTTTGGTTTTTTTGTTGGTTGTGCTCTAGGGATTGTAAATGAGCCCTTAATGTCTACCTCATTTTATATTTTAGGATGAATTTCTTTCTTGTAAGAGCACAGAAGAAAAGATTAAAAGCAGGATGTGACTGAAATGATACATTGGGTCAAAGTCCTTTCATCCTTTGCCCTAGTCTGTCTAACATTTTCTTAAATTCCAGTCTACCCAGGTACATTCAATTACAGAAGTGGCCAGATATAAATCATACTAAATTACATACACACACACACACACACACACACACACACACATATATGCATATATACGTGTGTTCATATATATGTGTGTGTGTGTGTGTGTGTGTGTGTGTGTAAAGACAAGCACTAACATTAACCACAGAATTGATTAGATTAAGATGATTGGATCTAAGACAGCCTGAAGCCCAAAGTAGGTGTATCAGTGTTTTAGAGGAGTTCAATGCAATCTTAATTGCTTACTTTATAACAAGCAGACAGTGGTGAGATACAGTGCCTGTGAAGTGACAGAAGAAATGTTTTGGCTGCTCTTTGATGTAGAGTTCAGCTGTTCTGGTTTGTAAATATAACAGAACGAAAGGATATTGTACTCAACCCACTTCAAATAAGCAAGACACTGTGGCATCTAAACTGCCGTTCTTCCATTGCTGAGGCTGCTGCTCAGAACAAAGACATAAAGAAAGTGAGAGAGACAAGAGGGAGAGGGTTGCAGAGAAAGACACTTCTGCATCTTTAATAATTAGCAAAGAACTGCAGTGTTTAGCCTGGAAATTATGGTACATATGCTGTCCACTTGTTCAGGACCCCTGTATCGTGAGAACAAGAAAACATTCATCATCCACAGATGTCCGCCAGGCCCAGGTGACTGAAAATTCAATGCACAGGCTTCTCACAATGGGCTGAATGCTAATTGGGTGGCTTGGGTAGATTAGAGTAGCCCTGGAGCTATTCTCTATCTGCTAAAGTCTCACAGACAATAGGGAAGTCAACATTGTCTTTCTAAAGCTCTGCTTAACTGATGCTTATCAGAAAAATTAGGACAAGTAAATAAATTTAAAAAAACCCAAAACACTACCAGTTCCTTTCTGTTTTCCTTTCCCAGTTGTGAGATAGTTGGTTACTGCCTTTCCCTTTCCCTTCCTGCATGACTTCCTATAAATAGGAAATAGGAGAAAGGAGGGGAGATTGAGAGCAGGTGGGAGAAGAGAAATTGTATATGAACTATATCAGGAAATGAGAATGGGTGCTGAGAAGCATATTTAGCCTAGTGAATACTTCAGAAATGGAAGTAGGTTTTCTCAGTGCACTGTCAAAAAAAAAAAAAAAAGTTTATTTAAAGTTAAATTAGAATCAGGGCAGTTTCAGAGATGGGCTTGAAATCCATGAAAGTGGATTTTTCTGCCATGTTTGCTTTTGTCTTTTGGGTCTGAGCTCCATGGATGTATTTTCCCTTCCACAGAACAAAGAGCTGCACCACTGGGGATCTGCTGCTGTGTGGTGGGGTGCTGCAGACATGGATTATTTCAAAAGATCGGTCAATTCTGACGCATCTTCTCAAGTTTATTTCCTAATGCTAAATGCTTGACTTTATAAAACTGCACTTGTCAGGGTTGTTCAGACATGGGCAGCATGTGGGACATAATATACACCTCAGCTAAATACCCCTTCTTTGACAGGAATTTGATAGGGAGAGTCTACATGTCCATAAGTGGACTGCCACGGAGGTGAATCGGGCTTGATGAACTTAATTTCACTGAGAGGGTACTGGTGTGTAGTTATGAGATGAGTAGGGGTATGCTGACTTTAGCCTTTTTTCATTCATCTTCAGCAAGTGGTTAGGGAGAAGTTTGTGTGTGCTAAGTGAGGCTGTGAATTGCTACCTTGCTATCTTGTGTTTGCGAGGAAACTCAGCACGATTGAATGTGGGATAACTTGTTCTACTTACAAAGAGGAGCATAAAGCACTTTTGCACAAGCACCTTTGTCTTTCAATGTGGGACATACTAAAGAGTGAAATATAAAGTGTATCTACTCAGTCATGTAGTTTTTTTTCTTTAGGGAGGCAAATCCTACATTTGTATGGGTTTCACCCCAGTATCACCCAGGCTGAAACTTTGAATGTTAGCAAAGATGTCTTGAAATGCTGATGAGGTTAGCTCTGCCAACATCAGCTAATCTCTTGTGGAATCTGGACCAGTTTCCAGCAAGAAAAGCACAAAAAACCCAAACGGAGTGAATTCCCCTTGCCTTCAGGCTTCATTACGAAAGTTCTGCAGAGCTTGAGAAACTATGTATTTTATTATTCTCTCAAATCTGCCCTTTCTAAATCACCTTATTCTGATTTAACTGCAAAAGGCATTACTATTTTGGGTTCTTCCTATGTTAAAACTGAAGCAGTAAGCTAGGGACTTTCATAAGAGACCGCTCTGAAATGTCAACAGATGGCTTGCTAATCATGTTAAAAAAATACCCATTTCTTTTCTAAAATGGCATTTTTTTCAGTAAGTAAATCAGAAAGGAATGTTTATGATATAAAACATATTACTCACAACATCTTTTAATTATCATACTTAATCATCAAGGTCAGGATGATAATTGTTTCTAAAAATTAACACCTCATTTTTCTGAGATGCTTACCAAAATATACGGTCAGAAATATGAATTACTAGTCTGGAACCCAGTTAGGAAACTGCATCTTCTGTTCACTAAACCAAATGTATACTTAAATACCATGAAGCCCTTTAAAACTAAATACCTATTTAAGGCACAGTCTAATTAGTCCACTCGCTGCCTAGTAAAAGCATACTGTACCATATGCCCTAGAATAGAGTGCCATGTGGGTGTTCAGCAATGACACATATTTGCAAGTACTTTATTATGAGATAATGCAGTGCCATTAATATATCCTAAACATGAATGTTTTTTTGTAACCTACTGGAGACAACTATGGTTGGCAGTTAACACAAACTACCATGATATCTTGGCAGCAACTGCACTTCATTTGTAGAGGGATGAGCAATTCATACAGACCACCACCTTATATCATTCATGCTACTCCACAGCAGCATTTTAAACATGTTCAGACTGTTCAAGCATATCTTCTGCCTAGAGACATGTTGCTTGCTTGCTTGCTTGCTTGCTTTCCTTTTTCTTCTTGGTCCCAGACCAATCCTGTTCTGGAGGTTGCTTTGTAGAGATAACAGCCTATATTATAAATAGAAGGCATCAGCACAATTATTTCTTTTCCTTAATGAAATCCTTTATTAGTATCTCCAAACAGCAAATAACATATGGACTAAGGCTCTGAGATCCATTGCTTTTAAATCCAGGAGGAAAATTATGACAATCTTGCTCTCTGCTTACCCAAATGTGGTTCTTTTGTCCTCTTAGTCAAAGGATTTAGTGTTAGGCAGTCCTGCAAAGAGCAGGGAGTTGAACTCCAGTAAAAGTTTATTCTCATTGATTTGTAAATTGTTATTACCTTTTTTAATTTTTTTTTCCAGAGGCTTGCAGCCAGTTTAGTGTGTCCCGATTAAATTTTGAAAATTCTGCTCCCACCTGTTCTCTAGACAATGTACAGCCTTACTGCAGATTCATTTATGCACTGAGAGCCCACATTGAAAAGCAGTGTTCTATCATTTTTTTCCCATAATTTACGATATTTTCTACTAGATGTTGTTCAATTAAGAAGATTCAGTGTCACAAATAAAACCAAACCAGCATGCACATTTTCAGAGATAATCACACTACACAGTATAAAATGAAACAGTATGAGAAAAAGTCTTTATATGAAGCAGCTGCTTACAGGAAACACTGTGTGTAATCTTTGACCATATCAGAATTTCAGCTCAAGTTAGATTCACTCAAGGAGTAAGCATGTGCGAGAGAGAGACCACAGAGAGACACCCTATACTTCCAGTTCTAATTTATCGCAGAAATGAATGGCATGTAAAACTCTCTACAGTTTCAAATAATATTAATGAAGAAGTAAAGAGAAAGAACAGGGTTTTAAGGCCTGGTGCAAATATTGTTTTCAACAGAAGAATAATATTCTAGAAAAAACACTAGAACCCACAAATCTAGTAAAATACCATGTTTTTCTGGTGAATAAATAATCTCTTATTGGTGAAAAGTCTTATGCTACACTGGCAGAGGAGTAAGAACTGCCCTGGAGAATACTGATGTCACTGGAAGCACTTGCATGTACTCCCATGGTTTTGTAATCCAGGTAAAATCACAGAGATATCACAGATTTAATTTTAATTCAGTTTTCACATGTACTATCTCTGACTATGGACTTCAGTGAAGTGATTTGATTTTTATATATATGTATGTGGAAGCAATATGTTTGTATGATAGAGCAATCACCGCAGGGAAATGTATCCAGCTGAGGAAAATGGATGTCTCCAGGACCAGAACATGTTGCCAGTTTCTTGCCAGTTGGTCCTATTGCCGCAAATAACAATGCAGACCAAACTCCAATTGTGACATTTGCTTCCAGATTTTTTTTTTCTGCAGCTCTTGGAGGATGCAAACCAGGGTGGGGCTTGTTTCTAAAATGGAAACAGCAAAACTGGGTGACGGAAATGTCTTACTGCTTTCAATCATACTAGTTTTTATCCTGCTGGCTATTGTACAGGCACTAATATTCAGAATATAGAAAAATAAACACCCAGTGGCAGTGGCTTACTTGATAAGGCAGCTAGAACACTGGATTTTATTCCAAGCTCTTTTGTCAACACACTTGCGTGGACAAAACCACTTACCTTTCTTTCACCCCAATAGCAATCTGTAAGATAAAATCTCCTATAAGGACTATCTTTCACAAAATATGTGGAGAGCATCTCTCACACCAGAGTTATGATTTCAGTCATGGACTCTATGTGCTCTGCTGTCTGAAAACTAATTAATAGTATTGAGCTTGATATTTCACACAGTTTAAAGGTTAGAAATTTTTACCCTAAATACACAGTTGAGCATTTTGGAGTCATTTTTTAAAACAGAAGTTCAGCAGCGATTCTCAAGCTTGTCTCTCCCTATTTCTTAAAAAAAAAAAAAAAATAAAAATTTATGTAGAAAATTATAACTTGATCTTAAATACATTCCATTGTGACAGGAGGACAGATATCAGTGTCTTTTTGTTATCTGAGTTATTGAAGTTTGACATCCTTTGAGGAATATTTTTCATAACCCACTGTTTCCTACCCTGTCTATCCAATTATTTAGAACAAGCAATCTGTCATTTTATTGTTTCCTTCCAATTATACAACTTTGGTGACAGTCATGGCAGAGTATCCTCTGTAAGTAAAATCAAATCTCACAGTGGATTCCAATTCCAAGGGCTGCAGAGTGTTTGTACGTGTGTGCATGTGCGTGCATTGTGTGGAAATGGAGTGGAGGTGGAAATATTAAGACAACAGTTGGTGAGTGTTGTTTAAAAAATAACTGCTTGTACACACTGAAGAAGGTCCAAAAGGGAAACAAAATGTATTTTTCTCATTCTCAGTTCTCAAAAACAGAATAGTTATAACCTGTACAAGTAGTGGATGCTCAGCTGCAAACAATGAAGGGATGACCACACTTGCTCTCACAGAATTATACAGCAGTTCCTGTATTTAGCCTATGCTATGTTATGAAAATGCTATGAAAAGAAAATATTTAGTTTTCACAGTGACAATTCTGTTTATCTGTCCATCTGGGATATAAGTCTGTCAATAAAGCCATAAAAAGGGCCAGTCCCTTGGAACTTGTATCAGATCAGACACTGTAAAAAAGTGAGGGACAAACAGGTTCCTCAATCGCAGCATATTGCTCCCTTCAATTTCAAAAGCAGTTGCATAAGGTGCCAGGGATGAAGCTTACTCTATCATTTTCATTTAGTGACTGATAGAGTCAGACTGGAAATTTTCAGTTTTATGTACTAAATGTGAAACTAGAAGGAAGTTGCTGGGTTGTGCCGTCTTTGTTGGTGGCAGAGGAAAGGGAAAAGCATTCAAGTGGCAGTTGGGTCCAACACCAGTTAGCTAGTCAGAAAGTAAGGAACAGCAGTGAAGCTGAGAAGAAACAGCATGCAAACAGCTGCAGTGTGAGAGAGAATAAGTGAGTGTCAGTGGTGTTAGATGGTAGAGCTGTATGAACACTTTCACACTCAAAGCAAAATTGTCAAGTTATCGTGTCCAATTGGGCATGGATTTCTTATTATATCACTGTGGTGCCACAAGCTGTACTGGTTGCAGAGTCACAGAACCCCTAATTTCAAGAAAAAGGGGAGAAAAAAAGGAAATTAATCAAAATTGTTGGTTTTATTTGAGATGTATGAAGAAAAATTGCACTGTAAACCTATGTTGAACAAAATTATGTAAGCATATGCTTATGATGCCATAGTGAAGTTGTGCTAAAGTGCTTTGTTGATTTTGGGCTTGTTTCAACCGTTTCTCTGAAGTTGCTTTCATATAGTATTTCTATTTTTTTTCTTTTTCTTCTGTGAACATTCAGTCTGTTTCAGAGTCAGCACAGGCTAAGCCTGTTCTTCTGTGTATCTTAGTTACACTTATAATTTGTGAAGATGTTGAGGCTTTTGAGGGCACTTCAGCAGGAGCTGATAGACTGATCAGAGGTAGTTTTAATGATTACAGGCCCTCTGAGGGAGCTGACCTTTTTCAACTTCACAGGGATTTTTCAGATCATTATGCAAACTTTATTAAGAATCAAAACCTTTTATTGATGATTTGGAGTTGATTTCCTTAATCTGAGAGTATACTGTACCAGTATTTCTGCTAGATGTGGCTCTTGCTTGGCCTGTGTATATCAGACATTTTTTAACAGAGTGAGAAGACTTATAAACTCTATAATTTTGTTTATACCATATTTCAAGAAGATTCTGATGTAGCTTTAAAAGTGGTTCAGTCCTCCAGTGTAAGTATTTCAACAAATTCAGTGTCGTCCCCCGCCCCCCCACTGTCTTTTTTCTTGCAGCTGTTTGTGTCCGACTGGGGTCTCAATATTAGAATGCTGTTGTCCTGATATGCAGATGAGAGGTCTTTATATATGAAAAAATGTAGTGTCCCTTTATCATGGACATCTAGGTCAACATGCCTACAACTTGTTACAGATATTTATGCCATTTTACAAAATAATTGAAGCTAGAAAATAAATCATAACTGTCAAATCAAATAGAACCCAGGAGACCCCTGAACCATGATGGTGCCCCAGACCACCAAATGTTATTTTGAATAAGATGTGAGGAACAAAAAAGCTAGACAATTTTGGGAATGTAGCATTTTAAAAAAGCACCAAGGAGGTATTGCTGGTTGCAGTAACCTGTAAGAGGTACCAGCAGGAGAAGCATAGTGGGTATTATTATGCAAATGAGCCCATCATGATGTCCAGCAGTTTCACTAATTTCCAGGTGTTATTGCTCCTCCTTGCTCCTCCAGCTTCTTATGCTGAAATAGACCCCTACATCACTAATTCTAAATAATAAAATGAGCTGAGATTATGTCTAAACCCAGTCTAAGTGCTTTGAAGCAAGTGTACAATTTTTGCTGGCTATTTCTTAACTTTTTTTTTTTTTTTTTTTTTTTTTTTTTTTTTTTTTGGTGACTGGTACTTCTGCTTTTAATATGATCGTAAGTATGAAAACAAATTTATCACCATATTAAGAATGGCACTTATTTCTATCTAAGCCAACCTACAAGTCTGGGCTGTTACAGAAAATCTTAACACTTGCTACATTGAACTTGGGCCAGGGATCACTAGAAAACAGGACATTTCTCAGATCTCCTACATACCCAAATCAAAACAAAATGCAAGCCTCAGTCTAGTTAAAAGAACTCCGACTGGAAATTCTCCATACAGCATGGATTTGCATGCTGGATGTAAATTTTCTAGGATGTTTTTCCCAAAATCTGCATTTAGATTGAAGTATTTTACAATGTCTAAGCCCTAAGATTTTATATGTATCTTGTCCTTTATTTTCCATTTTAATTTGTCTGCATGTGCTGTAAATACATAAAAATAAAAAAGGTGGTATTTATTTGACTGTTTTGGATACAAAGAACCCAGAAAAATTTCCAGTATATTAAAAAAACTGGGAAAAAAATTTCCTTCTTTAAATCCTGAGCCCATATGAACTAAATATTTGCTATCCTTCAGCCAAATAGTCGACAAGGTTTCTTGAGGACCCAATTCACTAAACCTTAAACAATCTGAACCTGGCTTTTTCTTTCATCCACAAGAGAAATAAAACCAAAACCCCCCCACAAAACAGGATAGTTTGGGAGATGCTTAGTTAAGGCACTTGTCTTTTATATTCAAACTCCTACTATTTGTTTCTTACACTTTTACACCCATTTGGAAAGCTACCTACCCCTCTGTAGCAACACATTTTTTAATGCAGCAACACATTTTTTAATTCAGGAAAAAAAATTAACCTTGGCAGATTTTTTAAGGTACTAACTCTATTCCCTTGCAATTAGGTTTTCCATGATATTATAAATATTTATCGTGCATTTTTATTCCAGGCCATTCTTCTTCTCCAGACACTGCATGTCTCTTTAGCCTGCTCCACACAAATTTCCTGTTGCCAGAGAAGCCTCAGAATTTATTTTTAATTCTGGAACTCCTTCTGTCCTCTTCCATCTTTAGCTATCAATCTTTTGAGGTGCTGTGTAGTTTAGTTTACGACATGACAATGATTTTAAACCCAATGAGTGGCACAACTGATCCACATCGCAGCTTTTGTCTCGGCACAGTGCAATCAATAGCAGTGCATCAACTGTGGGGGCAGACACAGGCCTCCTCTGTAGTGCCACAAACAAGGAACAAAATTCAGCATGCCTTCTTCAGAGAGAAAAGCCATGGGCTGTCTATAAAACCAGTCGGTTAGGTCTAGACTAGCAGCCATGTTCCCTGACCTCTGCACAAAGAGAACATTCCCAGAGACTTGTACCACTTTCTTGCAAAGCAAAAGATAAGTTTTTGTGAAGGAAGCGGATATACTATAGCTTTCCTCAGGGAAAAAAATCAAGTCAACCTATTGAGTGGTTTTGTAGGTCAAAGAAATACGGACCTTTTCTTTCAAAATTATTTGTACGTTTCTTCTTGGAAATAAATATTCCTCTCGTCTTCTTATATTCATGACTTCATAGAGCAATCCGTGGATATGTCTGAGCATATCAGAACTATCTGACCACTCAAACAACACTGTTTACATGCTAAAGGTGAGGGCTTAGAATGGAAATTTAGTATAGAGATCTGTTCTGTTTTGCCATAATCTCCGTCTCCAACCTCAGTCACTGACAGCAGTTTTGCAATGCAAGCTTAACAGGATAATTTATTCACTATAAAGCACTGTAAATCTGTACTGAATATATTCCTGGAAAGTCTAAGACTAGTTAAAGCACAAATATTCTTCTGTGTGTGTCAAGTCAAAGCATTTTTTAATAGCATTAGGGGCTCTAACCTGGAAGGTGCTAAATATTTTCAGCAATGTGTTTTGAGCCCCTCAATCTGAGGATGATTGACAGGTCCCAGGATCAGGCCCTCATTTTTCACCTAATAAATGAAATAATACAACAGTTTAATTTGAAATGACTTTACCATAGATTTATTTCTCTTTCATTATGGGTTGGATATCTGCAGGATTAAATGTTCTGAGTATAGAAAGAAATTCCCCCGAATGTAAGCTTTTAAATGTCCCTTCAAACAATGATCAGATGTGGAAAGTTGAGATCTGTTTCTGGTGTGTGGCAGACTGGCAGCAATTGGACCCGGCTTAGAATTTCTGCCTTCACTAACAGAATTTTGTTAGTAAGTCTGCCAAAACCAGGAAATTGCTGGCAGCTTTGGTGGAAAGTGGAGAATTCAGTGGGTATTTGTCATCCCAAAAGGTCTGCACTTATGAAGCAGTCTCTTGTATAATAAAGCCCATTTGTCTGATGTAAGAGATTTCAACAGCTTGTCAATGTTCCACAAGAAGCAGAAGAAATTTTTCAGTTGATGCTGTATGTAGAGGTGATAAAGATGCTGAAATATCATGGTTTATGTTCTCTTGTTTGTTTGGTGTATCAAGGATATGTAAGCAGAGTAAGAATGTAATTTAATTTGAGGTCAGCCACAGATGTTATGTGAGGCCTCATAGAATGAAAAAATGAATAATAAACAAAATTAAAAGTATCTATAACTGTCTTTATAATCTTCCTGTTGGTTTGGGACAGTGTGGAAGGTGTGATAAATTACACTTTGGTAGGTCAGCTGCTTTGTTTATTGATACTACTTGGTACTGGGGAGACAAGAGATGCACCTAAGGATGAGAATGTTTAGAATTAGTATCAGAAAGCTTTTTTTTTTGGTAGAAAAATCTGTTCATCTACCAAAGGAGGCGGCAGAAATCTCGTTGCTTGACTCAAGTTAAACTTGAAGTGGACAAAGCATTTTAATTTATAGCTAGAACAGAGACATTCTGTGCTCTTGAATCTTTCCCAGCTCTAGTTGCTGTAGACTCTCATTTATGAGTCTTTGCCACTCATGTTTGGGAGGGTAGAATTTAACCTGGAAGTGGTATGCAAACATTTAAAAAAAACGCCATTGAATCATTTTGCCAAAAATGTTCCTATGTCCTAGAAAAAGAAAAACCTATAAAAAGAATCCAGGTTACAAGACATTATTTATTTTTCCTTTGGAAGTAGTGTCAAATGGCTCACTAAAGTTTCTGAAGAGTTCTGTGGGCTGCTGTTCATAAATATTATCAGACAAAGCTCATGTGTATAAACATTCCCAGACTTGGACTCGTTGCCAATTCAAATCCTTTTATATTGCTCTTTTCCTTATGTAGATCTAATATTCCCACTGCATTTCAGCAAAACAGCAATTTCTATTTATAGTTTCTCTAGTCTATATTTGTTATAATGAATATGGATAATATATGCTCACAGAAGTTATTAATACTACTCCTATTACATACATAGCAATTGCATGGTCCTGTTCTCTCAGGCATTCAGATGGAAAGAATAGGAGAAAAATGTTTATCTTTCTCTGCATCACGAAAATGTAACAGCAGCAGGACACCCAAAGTGATGATGCCTAGATTGCTGTGAATTGTATGTAGAAAATATTTTTTTTCCCATGGAACACACTGTGTATCACGAGTGTTCCCAACATGTATCAGGGGCTTCTTAAACATTTCAAGTTACACCTCTGAATGAATATTGACTAACAGCCCTATACCAACATTGTCAAAATCCAATCCTAATATTTGACAACATCAAAGGGAGATAGAATGCATTTGCTCTGATGGAGCTTGGATATGAGGGAGGTTGTGTAGAAAGAAGGAGTGGAAGAAAAAAAGCCCTCGATATCAAAAGATTAACATTCAATATTATTAAAATATCCAACATTAACTATTAGTGAAGTTGATTTAAGCAAAGCTGAAATCTTCAGCATAGGACATTCCTAATGTGTCTGCTTAACTGAGCCAGTTTGTGTTATTGTTGGGCTACTGTACACAAAGAACAAATAAGGCTGTTTGTTTTGGGGTTTTTTCCTTTTATATATATATATATATATATATATATATATATATAAATAAAATTCTCCTGAAAGAGTTGCAGAAAGCTGGGCTGGATGGTCTTTCTTAATGTAAGTCACTGATTAATAAAATGTGTTATAATAGGTGTGACATGCACTTTAAGACTTTCAAAGCTATGTAGTCTCCCATTAATTCAAGTGCAAATTGGAATATGGTTACATTCTGTTGAAATAAAGTGACTGAGACTTCAAGGGTCCCATTTCACTTACATTTATGAAGTTTGTGATAATTCACCACAGCAGCAAAAGCTGGCAAGAACAGAGAGATTCAATTTGGTCTCTCTCTTTCTCTCTCTCCCCCTTTTCCTAATGCTGAATAAATTTTCCAGAAGAGAGATACACATACTATCTTCTCAGGATTGTTAGTTTAAGAAATGTACTATTTACTTTTTTCTTTTATAAATTAATTACAGATGAACTTTCTCCTAAATCTAGAGAAAATATTTCTGTTTGTAAAAAGGTTTTTCATACATTATGGCCTAATCCCATGTGATTTAACTGTGGTCATTATTCTCACACTGTGGAAAACATGATTTCACTACAATTTTTTTTTTTTTTTTTTTTTTTTTTTTTTTTTTTTTTTTTTTTTTTTTTTTTTTTTCCTGATCTACAATGTCTTTCTGGAATGATACAAGTTGTTTTTCTTGGAAGGATAATACTTATGTGGGGAGAATTATGAGGAAGGGCTCAGTTTAGTCCTATTCAGTCTAGGAGGTTTTTAATCCACCCATTCTAGGTAATGAGTTTCTGCCACCTGTGGGGTTTTTTTGCCTGTAGTTTTGTGTTTTCCTCATACTTTTCTGGGTGCAATCCAATCGATGTCTAAATTCTGAAACTGACCCACTGAGAAGATTTATTTCATTATGTCTGTCCTGCAAATATTATCTATCCAGGAAAAGTTATCAACGTACTTCTGAAAAAGAAAATGAGCAAGAGAAGGGGTTTCCTTGAACATTCATTTTAATACGTATGTTAAGAACATCTTGAGGTCCTGGGACAGGCTGATTTCAAAGAGCAGAAGAGTGTTCACCAAGAGTGTTCAAGTGATAGCTGTTGTTTATAGAGTGGTCATGTCACAAACAAGAAAGAAAAATATTTAGAAGGTGAAATGGGCACAAATCAGTGGCCAGCTGTGGCTGTCATATATTTATTTGAAATCAGAAAGCAAGGAAAAACCATCCATATTTTAAAGGTAATATTTGGCCCTAAAACAAGTGAAAGTGTTAAAAACTGTGTGAGAAACAGACCTTACTTAATCTTCTACATTTAATTTAACATGTTGGTCTCATTGCACTGCACCTGTCATACCTGGAATCTGTAGATCAGGGAAATAAAAAATGGTCAAGGCATCTAATGAAAAACAGCATAAAGTCCTGTTTTGCTTCTTATTCATGCCCTTGCTAAAACTACTTGCATAACACTTTCCAGGGGGGAACTCAGACACAGCACAGTTTCTCAGGGTGCTGGTGAAAAAGCAGGTGATACCTTGCCCATGTCTGCCTTAAGAAAGCAAAGGAAGCTGCATGTCTTTTTGACAACAGAAAGCTTGTGAAATGAACCCTGGAGAATGCCACTGCAAACTAATTACCTTACAATTTTGGCCAAAGTTAGGGATATTTAAAAAGTCCTCATATTTTTAGAAATCAAAATATTTTAACAATTGATAAAATTCAATTGATAAAATTCATGGAAGAACTGCGACTATGGGAGCAGCACTCCAGGCTCCTGCTCTCTTGCTCCAAAAGATGTGTAATCCTGCCTTTATGTCAAATGTGTGAGTGAAATGAGGAGAACAAGGTGATCCTGCTGGGCTATATCATACTGCTTTGCAGCATGTATGGAAGGTACAACAGAGGCAGAGGTTATGCCACTGTTAGAAAATCTGTTTTCAAAAAGGGCTGTGTTTCATAATGAGACAGTAAACAGGAACAGAGAAAAATGTCAATGCCTCCTTCATTTAGTAGGAAATACTTTGAGCAGCCTGCAAGCAATTATTTTATTTGGTTGGTAGATATGTAATTGCACTATATAGTTTTTAAGCATGAAGATGGAATAGCCCCACATGAAAAGGAAAAAATCCTTTTTAGTGGTTATGAAAATAAACTGTAAAGCACCCAGCAGTGAAAGGGTCAAAATGGTTGTATTAACTGAACTCTCCTGAGGACATATGTTGTTTACAGTATACGTTTAAAATAATATTCCTGGCTAGTCGGGCTTTCCCTCAGGATAATGCAATTACAACAGTAACAGAGGATTAATTAAAGACTCTCCCATAGGTGTTGCTAGAGATCTTGAATCGACCAAAGGGGGATACATTACCAACTCAGCACAGAGGTGAAAGACCAGAGCTGTTCAAAATAATTAGTTAGGCACAAGGGCAGGGTTGAGCTTTTTGCCTCATTTATCTGATTTTGATTAATACTGTAATTTCTTTTTTTTATGCAGAAGAGGCATATTGGTTCCCATTTGTGTATGAGAAATGAGTAAGGAAGATCAAGCTTCTGAATAAGGAAATCAATAGCAAATGAATTTATTCTGGTCCAGTGTCAAGTAGGATATAATTTTCTTTTCCTTTTTTCTTTGACACCTGGTTTAAATGCTTGGCACCAAGGGCTAATTTTTTCTGCCATGGAGTGAACAACAGTCTTGTTCATGCACAGTGCAGGGAGTGATGCAGTTGCATGATGAGCAACAACAATAACATGAGAGAGTGTTAGAGCTGGAGGACCACTTCCCAAATTTTTTTTTTTTTTTTTTTTTTTAAACTTCATTATCATCCCTGCATGTATGTACAAAGTCCTGGTAGAAGCTGAATTATAGTACTTAATCTGGCAAGTCGACTAATTTGGAATTATGCAGTAAAATTGAAAAAAATGAAGGTAGTACCTCTCTCCAAAGACCTCTTAAGACAGAAGAAAAAAATCCACAATGTGTTATTTTTGAATAAACAGTTATTTTTGGTTCACTTCTGTCTTGAAGTTCCTGTTCTGGATGAACATTCAGCAGAAAAGAAAAGGTAGTTATTAAAGTTTAGATGAAGTGTACAGAAATCTGCATTAGAAATGAGTGAACACCACTCTCCAAGGAGTGATTGGAGAGATTTGGGCTAGATCCCTCATGCATCACAACCTGTCAGCAGACCTACTTGAGGCTGTAAAGGAATATTAAAATTTCTTGGGCTTTTCTGGACATATATGGCCTAAGGTGTGTCAAAATATTCTCCCATTTTGATGTTATATATTTGTCACATTTTTTCCATACAAAATCTGTACAACAATCTAAAAAGAGAATATTTAAATAAATCACAGAATAATTTATTTAGAACCTATATATATATAAAAAATCTCATTAAGGAAGTGATATGATTTCTTTATAGTGAATGTTTTATTCTCAAATCTAGAGGTCAGATTCTCATATGAGGCATATTATGCCTATCTAAGAATCTGATCAATTTTAAATATGTGGGAAATCTCTTCTGTCTGGCTAGGTTAATTTCGTCACAAGCAAGTACTTTGTCTGAACGGTGGTAGAGTAAGATGAAATTAGAATTAATTTATGTAATGTAAGTATTTGCTGTTTATGGAGTTTTCTTTCAGATAATATCAATATGAAGATTAGAATAATATAATATATTTCACTTATTTAGCCATAAATATGGAAGAAACTATGATGTTCCAATTTTTCTTAATGGGTCTGGACACTGACCCTCTTAGGTCCTGAATTAACGTGAGAGAAGGAACAGAATTCTAAAATTATATAAGAATATTTTTCAAATTTAACTCAAAATGGCAGAAGAATTGTAACCTAGAGGAGAAGTTAGGTCTATTTGTGAAGGAAGTCTGAGGAAAGTGTTGCCTATTTCATTGCCTGTAAACATCCTCTTTATTGATATCAAGGCAGGTTTAGTAAAGAGTATTCAAGAGAATACTAAAGGAGAAGACAAAGGCATTGCCAAGAAAAATATTGACATCTACTCTACCCATAGTTTGCAAAGACAACAGTTAGTAACATGATCCTGGTAGATTTTTATGTGCCATCATGTTTCACAATTCCTCCTCGATAAAAGAGAGACATTTCACTGAGAATCAGGAATCCTGTGCATTCATATAACCACGCTTCTTTGGTCATCTAAGGAAGTACAGTATCCTCTAGGAACACAGTTGTGTCCCACTGGTGGTGTTCACATTTCTGTACGTGTGTGAACGGCAGATTTGCCTGCCGATGGCGTCTGTGCCCCGGAGGTTTTCTTCTGGCTCTGTTTCAGGTCTTGTCTTTGTATTGTACATTTGCACATCCCTATTAGTGCCTCCAGGACTGAGTGCACGGCTGAACTTGTGAGCAGTGTGCATGGCAAGTTTGACCTGCCTGCTAAGATTGGAAGCATGCGTCAGCTGCGTGCTTGTGGGGAGATTTGTGGATCTTATATGATCACAACCTTCTGTCTGCAGAAGATGTACATGAAGCTGTGCATGTGGAACTTGTTTTGATAAAGGTAGGACAAGGCAGGCAGGTAAAATGTTTTCTTCTTTGCAAATTTTGGATTTCTGTTCATTTCATAGTCACGTAAGTTCTCATGTTCTTGCCCACTGGAGGTCTCTTTGGCAGCTGTCACTAGATGGTGCTAGCCGTATAAAAGAGGTGTCCCTCTCTTTTCCTTCTCCGATTCAGACCTTGCTCTCTCAAGGACCTGAGAGCTTTGGCTTGGTCCAAGAGATGTATTTCCACTGAGTCCTGGGAATCCAGAGTAGCTGCTTTCTCCCTAACAGCTAATAGGTCAATAGGGATTAATTAGTGATTTGCTAGAGGTTTGGATTTACCTTGCATGTGGGTTTCTTATGAACACAAAGATTTGTTGTTCTGCCAGCATTTCCAAGGGAGCTTAGGGTAAGTAGAGGACCACTAGTTTTATTTTGGCATTGTCTCATCTTTGCCCAGAAGGAGGTTTGTCCTTTACCAAGTTTGCTAGAAACTAAATTTCTTTCTCACAAAATACGGGGATCTCCTGTAATTCAAAAACCAGCCTGGCAGATGACTGGGAGGGCCTGAGAGTGACTGGCTGTTGGAGAGGTGGAAGGGGGAACACTGCATCTCAGAGAAATGAGTTTTGCCTGTATTTTTTGCAGGGTATTAGAGGTTATTTGAACGGTCTCTTTGAATCCTAGCAAATACAGAAGCAGACCTTAAAAAATTATCTTTTACTCAGAAATTGTTTGGGGTAGGGCCTGTATTAAGCATGGTGGAAAGTATATGGAGGATGGAAGTGGAAGGACTAGACTGACAACAGTGTAAATTGAGTTTTCCCTCCTTTAGGTTTTCCTCACTATTTTTAATGGTATCTGGCTGAAAGACAAAACCTTCCTGAGACCAAACCTTCATGTCCTTGGCCTCAGGAGGAGCTTAGATAAAGAAGGCACCAGTCAAATACATCAGGTTTTCACCCTTAGCAATAAAAGCCTTTTCCTTCTTGTAAAAGCAGGGCACATTGCACTCAAATGGGGAGAGATGCTAAGTGCAGTGACAATTGTTTCCCAGGGAGAATGTTTCGGCAGGAAGCCAGTATTTAATCACATAGCCACATCACATCATTACAGAGCGTCACTCAGTGCAACCACTTGATGCAGTGCACCGCACCTCCGCAGCATAATGCTGGCTCCCTGCCAGCAATTTAGAGAAAACTACTCTCAGCTTTTATAATTGCTTGCCTTGATGAAACAACCCAGTAAAATGGCAGGGCTGGAATGGGGAAGAAAGGGGCAGTTATGAGACCACAAAGTTCCCAGACTTCCAAGTGGCACCTGTTTGCCAGCAATTCATTTACTGGCCAACTTCAAAAGTCCACCATATCTGGTACTAATTGTCAGCCTTGCTGGGAAAAAAACCAAGGAGTAAACCTATGTAAAGATAGAGCAGCTCACTTTACCTCAAAAATGATGCTGGCACTGGGCAATATTTGACCATCCTACATGCATCCTGCATCTGAGCTGGCTGCTTGGCACAGCGCACCACCACATATGCATGTTTACACTATTATTGCAAAACCTTTTTGGCCATACATGGAAAGTAAAAACCCACTAGAATGATTATGACCCTGTGTGCTCTCCTACATGCTATCTACATTTTACACATGAACTAGCAATGTCACCTCTCCCCAAAGGTGGCTACAGGTATCCTTGGACTGCATTACACAAAGTGTTTCCAAAGAGAGGTGAACCTTCTCCTGTGCTCAGCACTGGTGAGGACTCTCCTGGAGCACTGTGTCCAGTTCTGGGCTGCCCAGTAGCAGAAAAATATCCCCAGTAAAAGAGAGACATGGAGCTATTGGAGAAAGTCCAGTAAGTGGAATGAAGATGGTTAAGGGACTGGAGCATTTCTCATAAGGAAACACTGAGAGAGCTGGGACCGTTCAGCCTGGAGAAGAAAGGGCTCAGGGGGGATCTTATCAATGTGTACAGATATCTGAAGAAGATAGAGTCAGGCTTTTATCAGTGGTTTCCAGTGACAGAACCAGAGACAGTGGGCAAACTGAAAGACAGGAGTTTCTGCCTCAGCTTCAGGGTATGGGGTTTTTGCACAGTGAGAGTGACCAATCACTGGCACAAGTTGTACAGAGAACTTGTGGAATTTCCACCCTGTGGAGATACTGAAAATCTGTCTGGGCATAATCCTGTCCAACTGGCTCTAGCTGGCCCTATTTCAGCAGGAGGAGTGGGCAAGGTTCACTCCAGAGGTCCTTTCCAACCTCAGCTGTTCTGTTATACTCTAATTCTGTGGCATTCATATTACAATAACCACAGGTATGAAAAATATATTAAGACCATGACTAAAATAGGTAAGTAATCCAGTTTTAAAGCCACAACACCCTTTCCTGGTCCTGTCTGGCCAAATCTTGAGCACATGCAGTTACCTCTATTAAGAACACATATCAATTCAGGCTGAAGTCTGAACATTAGTGTGCTAGGACTACTCTTCTGTCCATATCTCTTCACTCTCATGACCAGTAACATGACTCAAGGAAATGACATGAAGTAAAGTCAGGGGAGGTTTAGTTTACACATCAGGAAAAGGTTTTTCACCAACAGAGTAGGTGAGTTCTGGAGCAGACTTCCCAGGGAAGTGGCCACAGTACCAAGCCTGTGTGAGCTCAAGAAGCATCTGAATAATGTTCTCTGGCACATGATGTAATTCTTGGGGTGCCCTGTACAGAGTCAGGAACTGGCCTCAGTGATCCTCATGGGTCTCTTCCAACTCAGCACATTCTATGATTTTATGATTCTATAACAGTGGTGAGTAGATGATACATAGGAAGTGAAAAAGGACAGGGTTTACACAGAGGAATAATCCCAAGGTATTCCTGCCCAGCTTCTCTCGCTGACATAATCTGAGGAATTTAATGAGCCTGGATTTGTGTCTATCGCAGTGGTCTTTATAGACACCAGTGGTTCCTATCATCCATAAATTTATCTAATCCATCCTTAACTGTCTTTTTACTTTTAGGCATCTTTACTTGGCATGACAATGAGTTTCACAATTTAATTTTTTGCCTGTACAGAAACAAACTTTCTTTTTTGTGCATTTTAAGCCTGCAGGCTTAGAGCTTCATCTGTTCATTGTAGCATTCTCATTCAAATCAAGAGGTAGGAAAATGACTCAGCACCACATGGTTTTGGATCTTTCTCTATTTTAATTACCTGCATATAGTGTCACTGTTGTCAGCCTTGGTGTCAGTAGAGATAACACTGTAGTGGACCCCCAGTGGGCTGAACACTGTAACCCACTAATGTTATGTTAAGTAATGTCGTACATGGATCAGATTCTCCAACCCCACCTCTTCACCCAAAGCTTGCAGTCCAGATATAGGACACATCAAAACAGACTAATCAAAGGAAGTGTGGAAAACAACAGCCCAGTGTGAGTCAGCATGACTGACAGTATGCCCACCTATTTTTCCTGGATGTTGCTGGTTGTTTCAGGACAAGTCCAGAACCATGAATGCAAATCTTCTGTGGTAAAATATTTTCCACACACCTTTCAATATTCCTTTTTATTTTATATATTTTTATATATATATATATACACACCTTTCAATATTCATATATATATATATATATATATATATATATATATATATATATATATATATATTCACCTTGCATTCCTGAATGCAATTCTGGGCTCACACTTCTCTGTTGCCAGATTTGGAAGAAATCAGCAGTTTCACTGCTGTTGTGGCCAAAGAGGAAAAATAGTATAATCCTAAGGAATCCTGATTACGATTCAAGCAAGCATCCACATGACCAAAAAGATGTGCACCACTGCCTTCTGCTCTCTAAAGGCTGACATATTAGTTTGAAAAGTGGATACGTGTATGACAGAGCTTGAACCAGACACAAAATAGATCATCTCCTTTGCCAATGCCATAAAATGACCTCTCTCAAGTCTGGACATTCACAACCACATCCTGTTTTAGATTATGTAAGTAATTTGTAAAAATGGTCATGAGCATCTAAAACTAAGATTTTTCCAGACTTCTGTTTATTGGCATATATTAATTGGGTTTTGGTACAGTCCTGCCCCTTAACATATGATAACTTTTAGTTTTGCAGCACAATGAATTGTAGATACTGAATATGTCTAAAAGAATAGTATAGGCAAAAAACTTTAGACAGCTCAACACCTTTTTTGTTTCTTTCCTTCCAAGTGTGAAAATACAGTTGCCTGCAGACAGAAGCAGTCTTCACAAAGGAATGCATAAGTCCTAATGTTAGTCCTAATTAAAACAAAGATTGCAATTTTGTTTTATGACTGTATTTGTATAACATATGACTTTGCATAGGAGACAGACCTAACCATTACCTGTTTATCTATTTAAACCAGCGTAGTCTGTTATTCATTGCACTCAAACATTTCATGAATACATGGGCATATTTATTGTTAAGGTCAATACAATGATAGGATTTGATCCCCTTTTCTTTGTTGTTTAGGAAAGAAAATAAAATTGTTATGTAGTCTGTGCTGTTTTTTTCTTTGCACCTGATTCTAGTAGGCTATGCTTTAAGTACATGTTCTCTAGTGGGCAAGGCCATCAAATACATAAATTACATTAGGGCAAGGAAAACAGTATCAAGGTCTGATTTTATATAGATTTTAATGTGATTCTCAAATTGTAAAGTTAATCAACCACTTTTCTTAGATATCTTTACCACAGAAATGCTTGTCAAACCAGCAGCTTTCAAATGTAATTAGCCAGTGTGCCCTTTCAGCTGCCATTCTGTGATAACCTGTGAGATGGTTTTGGTGTCTTTAGAGACGTTTATATAACATAGACATTCTGTTCCAGGCTTATAGGATATTTGCTAGGAAAACAACTGAGAATAATTCTTAAGTGAATGTTTTAATTTACGCAAATGTTTAATTTTTAACATCAATGTGGATAATTGTGAGTTAATGTGTATGTGCCTTCCTGATATAGTATGATGCTTTCATGCTTTGTATGGCCTTTTAGAAGCAAGGTATGCTGAGAACCCTATGCTAACACTTAAAATAAAATGTATGTGTCCGTGGGATAAATGTAATACTAGAAATTACCAGAAAAGTCCAGCTGGTTGGATTACCTTTTCTGATGGTTTGAAAAAATCATCTCTTAATTTGATTAGCCTCTGAAAGGCCCTGCTAGACTACATCTCAGTCCATGCCTCAGTAGTCCTTCTCTCCTAATTTATGAGACTGCACAACTTCCCCCTAGCATCAATGGAAATCTGAGCATTTGCCATCTGGCAGAGAGTGCAAACCACCACTGTTGAATTACATGGGATTAAAGTATGTATCAGTCGTTATACTTCTGGAAAATTCTGACATGATGTGCTGGCGTCCTGCTTCCACACTTAGTGATGATGGGATGAGGGAAGAGAATGAGCTCACAAGAAGTAATTGCCTGTAGGAACTCTTTAGTAGCTTCTTGTGCAGATGTACATGGAACAACCTTATTTCCATCAGGGTGAAGAATTTATGCCAATATACATAGGGAGGCCAGAGTTACAGATTTTTCGGGGAAATCCAAAGTCATTTGATTCAATAAAATGTATTGGGCTGACCCAAAAAGACTTTATGCATATTCTTTATTGCCTGCCATAAATACATGTCTTCCATTCTGCCCCAGGGGAACTGTGAGTTAGCAAGAAACTGGAGCTTTCTGTCTGAAAAGGCTGTGTACCGGCAGGTGCTGTTGATGTGCTAAGCAGAGATAACAAACCAGGGAATGTAAGGAAATCCCATCCCAGTTCCTGCTGCTTCTACCACAGTCAACTCCATCTTTCAGATTTTTGTTTATCTTCAAGAAGAGCAGTGATATAAATCTCGAGAAGAAAACCTTACATACCCACCTATAGTTACTTGGGATTTGGCTGAAAGTGGCCAGCGCACAAAAAGCACACATGAGGCCAAGAGGCTGGTTCAACTTCATTTGAGTTTCTCTGTTCTCATTATTAGTCTTTGTAATTATAGTTAGTTTCACTTAATGTCTTCCATCTGTATTCCTTTAGCACTTGCTTTTAAATTATTGCATTGTACTTAATGCTAATAGATATCAGGTGGACCTTCATCCTTTGCATCACTTCATATAATCCCTTCTGTATCTGAGACTTGGCTGTTTGTTGAGCTGTACTGATGTCATTTAAAAATCTGACTTTAAATTCATTTGGTTAAGATAGTACAGAAGGTTCTGTGTGGACCTTCATATTTTGGGTTATTTGTAAGTCACTTGAAATAGGCTTAAACTAAACCAACTAAAACAGAAGGATGTGCAAATGGAGGTTGGCACCAGTTTAATTAAACTGCAGCAACTATGTATATAAACAAGGCTTAAATCTACAGACTGTAAATTACTTTTGACTGTAACATTACTCATTTCATTTTACAGCATCACAGAAAAAGTTCAGTTGCTCTTGTATTCAGCCAAAATGTGGATCAGTCACTCCATGCTAGATTTTGATGAGCCCCATATGGGTCTACAGAGAACCTACCCTAAACAGAGGAAATACCAGAGCACTGTCATTAAGTAACCTTGACTATATGACAGTACAATTTCTTATGCAAAGCACTGATGAAAATTCAATGCTTCTAACTACTCAAGCACACTATTTTGTAGAATGAGTATGTACTGAGTCTATCCTGTCATCTTTAATGTCAATTGATTATTCATGAAAACTTAGTGTTGTTAAAAATACTGTAAATATGTTTTGGTAAGCATATTTCATACTCTTCTGAACAAATATTTGTTTTATCTCTTGAATATGTGACTATCATATGAACTAATTTGCAGTTAAATATTCCCTGTAGCGGTGGTCAGGTGTCATATGAAAGTTAAGAAAGAAAAGGTATAATTTTTATTCTTAGCTTTAGTAATATGTTATTCTACTAATTAAAGACACTGTGGCTTTGCCATGTGAGATTAATGACAGCCTGGTATGCCAGGCAAACCTGAATCTCAATATTTTTCTTTCTTACAGTGCATCACAAATTGAAGTTTTGGAAAAGAGCTGTCTTATTCAGCAGAGTGTATTGAATTTAATAGAAACACATATGCAGTGAAAGTTAAACAAGTGCTTAAGTTTCTCACTGAAGCAGTGCTTCTAGACTGGGGAACAGAATAATTTTCTTTCTTCTTTCTCCATTCTCTTTTTTTTTTTTTTTTTTTTCCCTTTCCTCCTTTTCTTTCATAACTTTTCCATGAAGCTTGTCATATAAATTTTAAGAAGATCAGAAGTATTGATGCAATCTTCTCCACTATATGAAGCATGGGAAAAAATTTTTCGAAAATAGAGCCTATGGTTTAATTCAGATTTCAGTCACAACACTAAGCTCTAATGCCCTGGATTTTGTCTGGTACTACTCCTGCCCTTTGCCATTTAACTGATAGGTTTGGTACTTTTAGCCTCTTTTTGTTAGACTTGACCTTACTGTGTGTATTCAAAGAGGTGCCTTATACAAATTCTATCCTTCATGCATGGAAGCATTAGTGCACCTAAAATTTAAGGGGAAAGTGATTTGATTCCATGAGATTGTATCCATGATATTTCACTAAAGATTTCTATTCCTTTAATTCTGTTCCAAAAGAAAAATAATCTGGAGAATGAAAAAGGTCTGTAGTATTACTACTGCACCTTGACCATGGAACAATTAGATTTTGTTTCAAAGGAAAAGTATTAATGAAAATTCATAGGATGAAAAAAATCACAGAATATCTTGGATTGGAAGGAATCTTAAAAATTGTCTAGTTCCATCCCCTCCAATGTGGGCAGGGATGCCTTTTCCTAGACCAGTTTGCTTAAGCTCCATTCAACATTCAACTTTAATGCTGTATATTAAAAACCAGTATGTGTTTTTCTGTTTGTTTCCTTGCTCTTCCTCTTTTCCCTGCTGATTGTTACTTGTTAATTTAGCATGACATTTAATGATTTAACATTATATCTAGCTGGTGAGAACATTTGTGAGTTCAAGGCCAAGAGTCTGCTGACATAGTTGGTTCCAGTGAGATTTGATCACCTTAGTCCCTTGCAGGAAAGTTAGGCACTGTATTAGGCAAAATTAAAGATTAAGAAATCTTCTGTAGTGGACAGCCCTTGTGTAAAATGTGTTGCTGGAAAATTATTAGGCTTCTTTGTGTGTGTATTGTTTTGCTGGGTTTTTTTGGTTGTGGATTTTTTTGTTGTTGTTTGGGTTCTGGTTTTTCTTCCCCCCCCAGAAATAAATACCAATTTTATCAAGGATGTGTTGTTTTGCTTCTTCTGACACAATACCTAATTTTATACATATATATATATATATATATACACACACACACACTTCTCTACTGGAATCCTACACCATATTTTGCTAATGTTCTGCCCCTTAAGAAGGCCTCATGATAAGGTCATAAAACACTCTGGCAAACGTTTGGCATGTACTGCTATTTCCTAAAAATACCTTAACATATTATAAATCCTGGAGAACTAACTCTGTCAGAAGAAAACATAAGTCATTCCCTAAAGAAGGTTTATCTCTATCTTGGAATGGGGCGACTCAGTTTTGCCATATGCCTTCAAGACTGGATGGAACCTCAAAAACTCACAGAGCTCCAGAAGAGGAAGTAAAGTTCTCTGGAAGAGAAGGCATTGTAGTATGTCCTATACCAGGCAATGTCTTGTTGAAGGAAAACTACTTGGATCCTACTGACTCAGACACTTATTTAGAAATTTATCTGCCCTTAATCAAGCATTAAACTACTTTTCATTGATTGTAAGGCATCTGGCTGAATTCAGGGGTAGTTGTAGGTTACAGCTAGTCTTAGAGTCATCCTGTGATTATGGAATGGTATTCAGAAGTTCTGGGCTCAGTTCCCAACAATTCCACAGCCTCCCTAGAGGTAAGCAACTAAAGATCTTTGTGCCTCAATTCTCAGTGCAGAATCATCCTGTGAACCTGGAAGTTACTACTGTCTTTCTAATGGTGCCCTGAAATGCTTTTCATGTGTCCCTCTAGTATTATGTTCCTGCATGAAGTTTTCACAGTTTCTTCCCAACTACCAGTTATAAAAAAAATTCAGCTGAGGAAGAGACATCAGAAAACAGGTATCTGAACAAAGTTACGCTGCAATTGATTCGTATAGAACTGTTTGAGTGAATAGTGCATGTTTGGAGTCAGTCCTGCACATCTCTTTGAGACTGAGCCCAACCAGTAGAGAGTTCTTCAGTGGCCATGGAAAAGCCACTTGATCTATTTCATTTTCACCATTTGCAAAATGGGGCTACTAATGCACTTAGGAGAGAAGTGTTTAGAGGATTAATTATGGTGTTAACTCAGAGTCCAGGTAACTGGGAACTGAAGAGAGATGAGGAAGGAAGAGAAGGGCTGGAGTAGCAGAGCGACCTCCTGCAGCCTTGGTGTTTGTGACAGGCAGCATACACCAATGCTTTGCAAGGGCACAGCTGCCATGCCAGCATTGAAAATAGCATTGTGATTGGGCCAGCTCTGCAGATTCGGGCCCACTCATATTTCCAGAATGGGCTAGCACTGGCACTCAGTCAAAAACAGAGGTTGTCATGTCCCGTCAATCTGGTTTGGTCCTCATTTGTGCTCACAAGGTGAAAAGTACCTGTGTTGTTCCCTGACCTATTATGTTTCAGACCAGCCTCTGCTCTTTAGAAAAGCAACGAAGAATGAAAATTTGTCATCACTGGCTTTATATATTTTGTAGTTGGTAGTAGGAAGGAGAGTCTATTTCTGAGTTCTCTTCAACTTTGTTTATTTAGATTGGGTACAAAATAAACCATTCTGCTCCTGTCAGGATGTTATTTTTCTCTATGGGGGCTATGCAGCCCTGCTTTGTTAAGTCGCTCACATAATAATAGCTGATGAACTGGAAATGCAATGACATTCACTCACCAAAGCTCCCTCATTTTAATACTCCAAGGGGTAGCCAATTTTGGGGACAGCACTGCCTGTCAAACATCAATTCCCTGGAATAGCTGCTTTTTAAAAAACCTTTGCCCTGAGTGAACCAAGTTAAATACAAACATATAGCAGGGAGTCCAATTTTGCTGTGGGAACACATCCTTGTTATAGCATTATTTACATAGAATTTTCCATGCTAGCTACACATACTCTGGCGCAGCACTAAAAAACAAGGGTTGTGTGCTAGTCATCCTAAAAAAGAGAAAAGCTTATGCATTAAACAAGCAGACTACAGTACTTTCATCTGGTTTGTAAAAATATTCTTCTCTGGGCTTTACATAAATCTCACTTGAGGATGCAGCATTTGTCTATCAAACGTATTTAATAAGCAGGGCATGTTACACTTATCTGTATTCCGATCTTCACAACTACATTTTATTTGTGGCCTTGTCTGTTGTTTGTTGCACAAATATCTGATTACCTACATAACAACTGTTACAGCAATTTTTGAAAATATGTCTTTTATGTCTGAATAGTCAATCGCACATAGAGTTATCTCAGCACAACTATGAAATATAAGTGGATTCCCTTAAATTAAGGTAGTTAAATAATGAACCACACTAATTTTTTAATTTGCTGCTTTATGAGGTAATTATTTTCACCATTTCCTTGGCTAAGTAAACATATATAACTGTTACTACTATTGCTACTACTACTACTGCTATGCTACTACGACTACTATTATCACTACTATTAAATTGAAAAATTCCAAGTTTCCCTAGTATTGGAGATTTCTTCTCTGAGATTTCTGGTAGGGTTTGTTACTATATTGTGTTTGGGAGATGACTGAATTTTAGGAGCTTTGCTATGTTATCTGCTGCCTTGGGTGGCGCTGCCATTGGCAATGAGCAGAATTCTCAGTGAACACATTCGTGTATGAATTATATTGTATTCCATTAAGTTTCCGTAGAAGAGTGATGCAGAGTCAATTACAGTTAATGGGAAGATTTCATCTTTCAACTATAACAGATAGGCATCTAATGAAAAAAAAAAAGAATAGCGTGTGACCAATCACACCCCAAAAGTTACTCAACGCAAAAGGCAAGTAGTTATAGAACATCCATTTCTAGTACAGTGGGAAGATTATTCATTCAAGATACTAGAGAAAACACACTGAGTAAATATCTCAGTAGCAGAAATTAGGTATGTTCAGTGAGCAGTTGCAAAAGGTCTATTTTATCAAATCTTTTATTTGATAATGCTACACAATAATTTTAGCTCTGATCTCATAGGAAATATAGCTGTCTTTAATAAAGTAGCAGAAAATCCTACCTGTTAAACATTGAATGAATAAAGCAAAACAAAGCATGAATCATTTAGTAATTTTTAATTATTTAATAATAATACAACTACTCTATGTCCCCTCAAAAGAATATTGATCTTCCTCCTCTGCCATGTCATACTGACCTCAATAAATGTATTCATTTTTTGTGCTTGTAATTACTTTCAGGCCTGCTTAACTCCTTGAAGAATGAGAAGTTGTATTGAAGACAACCCACTGAACAGACAAATCATACCCATCAAGTCAAGCATTAATCTAAGCTGTTCCAGGTTCAGAGACTAAAATTGGGCTTATTTCTGATCTGGCATTGGAAGAATGGGAGTGCAGAGACTATAATGTTGTCAGCTTTATTTAATTAAAATCAAAGACTACATGTTGACTGAATTATTAAAAAAAAAGAAGTAGACCAGCAATATTTCCATGTTTTGCTTTCCTTCTCAAAGCCTAATATATCTGGACACTTTAAAAGTGTTAGTGCATAATTTGTATTAACTCTTTCTTTAAAAGAAAAGACCAAATTTATTAAATTCTTGTTTTGCCTTTCATATACAGAGAATGTACAACTTTAGAAAACCACCTCAAAATTCTAATCCTGATCTTTATTTGTAATAAGGCATTTTATTCCACTCTTGTGGTACATAAAGAGATTTCTAGTGGATTTGAATGAATTTTTTACCATCTAAATACTATAAAATAGATTTTCTGAAAGTAAGGCTTGAGAACACTTATTTTAATTTGGTCTCATTGGTACTTTTTTAAGTGATGAACTTTACTCACTTTGAACAAATTCTGTCCTCTGCCTGTGATCCAATTTACATTTTTCTTGGTTAGTTTACAAAGTGGTGGATTTATGACCTAGTGGAAATAATGAATGAAAAAAGAATTTAAGTGACCAGTATGAACCGTTTTCCTCTGCTGTCTGCTTCAGTAACCAAAGTATTTCAGCCTACAGATTTTAACACTAACCTTAATGATATGTCTAAAAACTGGAAACATTTACTTCTGAGACGCAATTGATTTATAAATCAAATATTCTCATTTAAAGTTTTGGTTTGGTTTCTGATCCTTAATTTTGGTTATAATTTTCATTTTGGTTCTTTCTCTGAAGAGCATATTAAAACCCAGCCCAGGTTTGGGGGACTGGGTTGAAATCAATTGGAAGAGATACTTACATGAAACTCTATGCAAACACCCAGGTGCTTTCTTTGTGAAAAGAAACTTTGAAAAGTGGCCCCAGATCCACCCTGCAGAAGAGCCAAAAAACACCAATTCAGACTTCATTTTTTTAGGGACAGGGAATACAGCATGGGATTTGATCTGCATATGCTGTCTAATGTATGAGAAATCTTGGAGTCCTGATAGCCTTAATCCCTGCCACAGAAGTGTATAAAATTTCACAGCTAAGCTGCCAGAAAACCCAAGACCACACCAGGAAAGCCGTCTGCTTACAAGGAGATACCTGCCAGGTCTTGTCTGCCAAAGCCTGGACTAATGAATGAATACACAATATCCCAATCAATCAAACTGGATTTGTCTTTGCCCCAGGTCTAGGTGAGGTCTGGTATGAGGTGACCATATCTGTCAAGCATGCAGTAGCTGTGGCCAAGAAACTGTCTGTACATTTATGCATTTATCAAGGCAGATATGAATAGAAGTCTTTATTTTTTAAATAAATGTAGTATATACACACACTGGCTGCATATATCTCAATGTATAGTCATACAAAGGGAGAAAAAGTCATATCTGCAAACACACACTGCCAAATTTAGGCATGTCTGTATACAGATACGTCTACATACATAGTCGTTTTATTTTCCTGCTTGGTTTCGTTCAAAAATATTTCAGTCTTGCAAATATTTTTCAGCAGGAACACTAGGACTGTGATTACCTGAAACACTGAAAATTCCAAACCATAGATTTATTTTTTTAACTGTAGTGGAAACTCTTGTTTCTGGAGTTTTAATCTTCTGTTAGAGTCATTGCTGTGTGTTTTCACAAGTATGTGTATTTACATGAGAAATGTAAAAGTGTTGTGTGACAGGGAGGTAAAGACTTATGTAGTCCTCACAGCCATGTTAGAGATTGTGGGGACTATTTTAATGTGTAGGTGTTTAGATGACAATGGTAGCAGACTTCGTGGTTGCTCTCCTGCACAGGTCTGAACCAGGCAGTATGAGCATATCACCCAGGGGTGTGAACAATGTCTTTGAACCTTGGTGTGCTGAAACTGATGACTAGTACCCACTTCCTGGGAACGTGCTCCTAGGTACAGAACAGGGCAGGGTGAGTCAGAGAGGGGCCTGATAAAAGATAACATGGTCATAGTGTAATCACAGATAAATCATTGCCCAAGGGATGGGAAGATACTTAAATTAGGTGATAACCAGATATATTGGTGAGGTACAGAGAAGACCTGACAGTAGAGTACCTTCCCATTTTGTCATCCTTTACTAGTTCAGATCTATCCTTGTGCCTCTCCTAGCTCCAAGGTGGTCTAATGACACAACACACAGTGGTTCACTGCCAGCATAGATGTCTGCCGAGGAGAACTGTGGCAAAAAGCCTCAAGGAGTCCTTGACTCATTCTCACAATGACTTAAAAGCACCTTGGTTGATGCATGCCTAGATAGGGCCCTCCTCTAGCCAGTTAGTTGGACATGTCATCCATATTTTCTTTCAAAATTCAGAGCAACTTTGATCACTTTTATTGCATATACACAGTAAAATGTAACAGCATAAGCATTTTAGAAAGTTAAGTCTGACATTTCCACTGTGATGCTATGTTACTAAGAGCCTGAGTTCATTGCCCGACTCCTGCCTGGAGTTTGGCTCCCTGGACCCAAGACCAGCACAGGTATGGTACAGGTTTCTGACCTGCAGCTGTAGCTGAGGCCTGTTCATCCTTGATTGAGAGCTGCTTTTAAGTTCAGGCCATCACCTTTGGCCTCTTCCTGAGCCATACTGACTTGGTTTTCTGGCTTGACTTTGGACCTGCCTCACCTATACGGACTCAAGGATGATCACTGGACATCAGTTGAACCAGTAACCATCACTGGATCTGTTCTTTTCTTCTAGTTTGGATGCAGTGGGACTGCCCACCCCACACTGTCCTGCTTGCCTTGCCCTAACTGCTCTGCTCTTCCCGGTCCTTGGCAGTCATAGAGGGTCTGCCCTGGGGTTTCAGAAAGAGACTTCAGGTAAATGTTGAGAACTTTCAGAGTTATAATCTTTAATTAAAATAATCTAAACCATTGCTTCATAGTATCCATATAGAGAATGATTATAATTGTACACATACCTGGCAGTGCCTCTGCAGCAATGTTTTACTGTTGCACAGAGAATATTCTGCTCTCAAAAAAAAACCCTGCTGAGCATCACAGAGGTGATTTTCATGAAAACAGTACTTTTTGAAAGATAAGAAGGCTTCCAGGGACCTAGAGTCATTGTCAAGAAAGGAAAGCACTAAGGTGGCTGGAGCAGTCGGACTGACCCTTGAAAACCAAGGCTGACGACCTCAGGCAGTTACATATGTATTGTAGGACCACAAAGTGGTTGCAGATACCTCATGTAATATGAGTCAGCTGAGTGTATACTTCCTGTGCAGCCAGCAGGGGGAAATTTGCACCTCTAGAGGCTGAATCATCTTGTCTCAACACAACCAGAATCTATCACCTACTTTAGGTGGTTTATGGTCCCTGTGAATCATAAAAAGAATCTAGAAAAGTAGATTAAACTGATCTTTAGACTAAGAAAGTTCGATGAGGTGGTTTCTTGTCTGTATGATGAGGATAATTTCCTGAGCATATTACATAAGAGCAAGGGATGAATAAAAAGTATGATAGTTTTGGTTTAGGTGGCCTCCGTTGCAGAATATACCATAGATCCTTCTGGGGGAGTGTGGTGAGCTACCACAGGGGAGGTTTGGAAGAGGGGAGCATTTTTTGTCCAGTGTATTTTGGTCACACAATATGGATTGTACCCTATGTCCTGTTGATTTTACTTGCTGCTCACCTATTGATTTGTCATAATGTCGTTGACATTGTTTGGGATCCCAAAGCTCCTGTGGAATCTCTTCAAAGTACACTATTATATTAAACAGAGGGTCTGTTCTCCCCTAACTATTCAGAAGTAACTTCTATTAACATTAATGAGACTTATACATATGCATCAAAGGGAGAATAGACCCTGAGGGCATCGTATGGATGGTCCTTCAATATTCTGTGTCTCTCAGTGGGACTTTGTACAGTATGGCATGAAATGTAATGGGTCCATTGACTTTGTATCACTCTAGGTCACTAGCCTTAACACAATGTTAATAGAAAGCTTCTCATTAAGATCCTAATTATGTGTGTGGTAACAAGACACACACTATATCTTTCATATTACTGCTTCCAAACCTCTACAGTGCCTTCTCTTGTAGGAACAATATAGGAGTGACCACATGAGGTGACCTCTGCTACATGTGAGCAGCACTTGTAAATCCTCATCTGTCAAATTCAATCTCTTTTGGCAGCTGTAGGACATTTTAAATCTAGATGCTTCAATCCTGAATCTGAGAAAGAAGCATATTAAAGTAGTGCTGATACAGCTATCAGATCAAATACATTTTCCATGATTCTGCCCGAGATGGATTAAAATGTAGGTCCCTGTGATCAAAGGGCAGCGAATGAAAGCACAAGACTTGTCTCTGTCCTCCAGTTGCATAAACTCAATGTGTTTGTTTCTTTTTTGTTCAGAGTCTACAGTGTCTCACACATGACATTTGGGGCTGCAGGTGATGTTTCCCAAACTACCTGTATTATGTAAATGAACTGCTAAAACAACTGAAGCGTCTGATCATTATCAGTCTGAAAGTGGAACAATCAAAACTATAGAAGCTGAGAAGCAGAGCAGTTCCCTGCAATTATCTGTTTTGAAGGAATACATTGATTTGACATTCCTAAGAAGTCAGAGATGTCTGATTTCATAATATAATTTGTAGAAGTAAAAAAGGCAAGTTAAACATTTGCCTACACATATCACGTTTACATGTATTCAAAGAACTTCCCCAAAACTTTGCAGTCTCACCCAGCAGTATTATTTTTTGAGAGTTGTTCACTGTCACAGGTTTGCAAACAAATTCAGAAATATGTTCCAACTCAGCTTCCTTTGCTTTTGGGGTTCTCCTCATATTTCAGTGCTTCTGTGTGTTTGTGTGTGTCTTTAATGAATACACAGATGCAGAAAAAATAGAAAAAAAATAGTTATTCTCCCATAGGACACATAAATATAGCATTAAGCAAAGCTGTTTTGCCATGTATCCTCAGAGATAAAAGAAGGTGAACTAGATGTAATATGGATTTCTGCAGCGTTTCAATTCATTCTGTAGTGAGCTGAGCAAATAATTTGAAATGCATAAAACATCCAATGAATGTATCATTTTTTTTCCTGCCCATGAAAAATCCAGAAGCAAAACTTACTTGCAAAAAAGGGTTTTGACATTAAAAATATATTAAACTGGGACTCCTTTTGAAAATTATCCCATGTGCTTTCTGTTCTCTTGTGTGATTTTTTTCCACATTTCTGAGGACCAGCACTGATGTGTGAACAAGTCACAACACTCCACTTCCAGACCACTGTCCTCTCCCTACCTGTATGGGTTTTTTTACAACCAAATTTGTTTCCAGCTATCATATCCATTGACAGTAGGAGTAAAGCATCTCAGTTATTCCTTCCACTGTGCTTTCCTACCATGCTCTGCTATCTATTTGCTTAGTTACACATATGCCTGAGTACCTTGCTGAATGAGGGCTACAAGGAAGAATGTAAATATTTCAAAACCTTTCTGGGTTAATCATGAACAGCTGTCTCCATATATTCCATATACAGTATTCAAGATTTGTAACTGAGTTATGAGTGTTTCCCTAAGTAATGTGGCACGGTTTCACTCTTTGGTCTATGAGCAACCTCCTATCTGACTACTCATGCATGTGAATGCTTATGTGTGACTTTGAAATTCACTGGCCATGAATTTCAAGAGAATTAAGCTCCACTGTGTGAGAACTTGCTGAATTTGGAAATGAAAGTAAGAGTGAATATGGTCCAAGAGGTTGTGCTGATGAGTGCCAAGGAAGCTCAGCAAGAGGCTTTTTAGCAAAATCCTCGATCTTCATTTCCCCCAGCCAGGTGGAGCTGGCCACTTATCAGGGCCTAGTCTTCCAGAGTAAAAATGTCTAGTTGGTACAAGTTGTTGTTTCAAAAATGCAACTAGAGCAGAGTGAGAGTTTTGAGGGAACACTTTTATTTGCCAGTAGCGCAACTTCAGATCTATTGAGTACTGAAGAGTGAGTGCCTCGGAGGATTTGGGCATCATTCAGTTTATTTATTGAAATTAACATGTGTTAAATCTATTTAGGTAAAAAAGCTTATATGGTAGTGGATGTGCTTTCTGAGACAGGAAGAAATTCTTCTCAGATAATTAATCTTAGGGATAATTTATTTCAATAACCTGATGGGGACATTTGAGTGATGGGTAGGGTGGCAGTGAAATATTCCTCCCACACTTGAGAAGTGAGAAGTGTCCACACGTTCAGAAATATTCATGTTTTTCCAAACTGATTCATCTTTTCTCTTCTTCCAATGTCCTGGGGAACATGCTGGGAAAAGAGCACAACTGAAAATGAAATAGAGAACTGCTGCAATTAAATGTAATTTTAAGTGGCATGAAATTAAGCAAACCAAGAGTAAGAAAATAAACAGAGCAGCCCCAGATTTTCCTTAATGTAAGTTCTTTGACTTCAGTAGAGTTGCATGAAAAATATAATTTTACTCCCTCCCTCTCTCTGTTTCTGTGCTTGAATTCTTGATGTCAGCTTAAAAAGGAGGGTGAGAGGGACAGAGAAAAAGAGAGAGAAGAGTGCATGGAAATTAACATTTCGGCTTTAAGAAATGTACATTTAGTGAAAGTTTGGAAATAACCAACCTTTCATGGCCCAAAGAATTGCTGAAAAAGTTCTGTGTTCGCAACCTTGTTGGCAGTCAGGCTGTCTTGGGCAGCAGTAATTTTCAGTCAGAGGATTGCCATAAAAGCCTGAAAACCCACAGAGCTAATAGAAAACAGGCAGAGAAAGTGAAGTCTAACCCAGGAATTCATAGGCTGAGGCTTCCAAGCTCAGTTCAGCTGTGTGAGGTCTGGCTGAGTCACGCACTGCCACAGATTGAACTGGTACATCTAGAATAGCACCAGACTGAAGAGCTTGGCGTGTAAAGTCTGGGGTTAGGCTCCAAACACTTTCCTGGTGAGATTTCATCCAAGGGAATATTTTAGCCAGCAGTCTCCTTGACTGCTAGGGAGCATCCCTGTTTTTAATTTTCTGCCCTTCTATGTTTAAGTTCCCATAAATATCATGGGAATTAATTTGTGCTGGTCCTTGCTTTAAACTGAGGCAGTACTATGCATGATGCATCTTTATGCTTTCAGAGACTTTCTGGTGTGTAAATCAGTCACTCTGGACTGATACAGGCAAACCTTTGGGGAGTGCTACAAGAAGAGTAGTGAAAGAAGACATACTAGGAAATCAGGGGAAGGACATATGTATGATTGCATTAACATATAAACACAGACTGAGAATAATATCTGTATGAGTCTTTTAATAGAAGAAAACAGCTTTGGATATTCGCTTTTAGACTTGTTTTCTTTGTAAGTTATTGAGAAATATTTTAAATTAAACACAATTCCCCCACTGGTGAACAAGAAACAAAGAAAACTGAAAATTTTTAATGTAATTTAGCAAAGGACAAGACAACCCTTTTTTATTACATCATTGACTTCTAGAGAACAGTGTATTTTTTTTTGTTTTTATTATGTTTTCCCACTTTTCTGAGAAAATGGGCAGAATCCTCTATGATGGTACTGAAACATGATGAAACAACCTTACTTTTAGCCACTACTTAAACCATGGCCTGAGATCTACACTTCTTCCTCTAGCCATTCTTGCACTGATGCAAGTGGAAGGGAGGCTGAAATTGGCTGTGTTTCCTCTTCCTCTTCAGTCCCTGACAGTGCTGCACACCTCTTAAGTATGTTTGCATGGTTTAGGACTCTGAGATTACTAATAGAAAATAAAACCAAGAAGAAATGGGCAAACACAGAAACAAACAGAAAACACACAAAAATGTAAACATAGATGTATGTGAGCTCAGTTAGGGAAGGCTAAAGCTAATCATTCATCAAGATTGTTGGAAAGATTATAAAATAAAGGATATTTTTGTTTTTAAAATAGAAATGAAGTAAAAGAGAACCCCCCCCCAAAAATATAAAGACAAGCTCTACCTGGAGACACCTGCAGATGCTGAGAGCAGTGTAATCGGCTGGGTGCTGCCTTAGGAATAGATCACAAGTGGGAAAGGGTCATGGCTGGGAAGAGAGACTTCAGGACACAGTTGCTCTCGTAAAGCCGACAGCATTCATATCTGATGTATTTGTCTGGCTCCTACATCTACTGGGGTAGGTTGGGGTGAACCTCAAACACTCACCAGCTCCAATGTTGAGAAAGTTCTGCTCCCCATTTGCCTCCCGGCATCAAACCATCTTCAGTAGTAGACACTGTAACAAGGAAAATTTTTAGAGCTCTCTAGCTGTGAGAAACTTGTGCAACGATTTTCAGAGCTTCAGAAGATCTGAAAATGGAAATGAATGGGAAACCTTTGGGTGGGGCTGGGGGGGTTATTGATAGATGGGTAGAACAAGAAGCATATAAAAAACATTGAAGGGTGAGCCTCTAAAACTGGGGATGTTTCAGAAATTCATGTTGGAAAAGGCTCAAGAAATTTTGCTTGTGTGAATGGAAGCTCCAAAGTATCTGTGTCATCATGGAATGATAGATGCTTGTAAGACAGGATTTTTTAGGACTTTGCGACAGCAACAAAGTTTGATGAGCTTTGTGTGCCTGAATGATACTTTTCATGGATAACTTAGTGTTTATCTCTACTCACTCAAAGGTCTTGGACTTGGTTCAGTATTTGGATTAGCTCTTATTTTATCTGGCTGCCCTTAAGAAGAGTAAATTTACATTTTGTTCCCTGCAATATAGAACTATGTGGCTTCCCTAGGGAGCCTGGTAGCCTGATAGTCTGTTTCTGGGCACACTTACTAGTTTGAAGAGCTTTTCAGGACAGTTGGCAATTGAGGGCATTTTTCATGGACAGCAAAATCCTGAAATCAACAGTGAGTTTTTTATTAAAACCAGATGACCTTTTCAGGATGGTGCCCTCTTCTACTATGTGTTGTCCTGTCCTTCGTTTGGCAGGTTTATATTCTACCTTGAGGTGCCAAAGATGCTAGTGTTTGAGCTGGGGTGGTGTCACCTTGGTAAGACTTTGAGTCAACAGCTGTGGATTCTTTGCTGTTGGTGATTCTTGCTTTAACTATGTGGTAGAAGGGCCATCTTGGTATGATTTGGGGTTGTTCAGAGATGTGTGGGTCACTTCTGAAATGAAGCTGGAAAGAATTTCATAAATACACAGTGCAATGTAAGATACAGCTCTGGACACAGAAAATTAATGCTGTGTTAACCTATGGCTCAAGCTGGAATCTGTCCTGTTGATTCTCTACGGGTTTTTATCAGCTTTTACCATCCTTTTGTGACAGTGCAGTATGTATCATTATTTACAGCTTGCTAATAAAAAGGTGGGAAGGTTGAATTTGTTCTTCCATAATTTACTTCCTCTAATTTCTCTTCTCGTAGTGATTATGAAGGTTCTTGTAGAACCCTATAAAGTATAGTAACTGCAGGACCAGAGCCTGAATCTGTACTGAGGCCTGGGCAAAGATAGTGGGAAAGCGCAGAACAATTCCTGCTCAACTTCCACTCCCTCTATTTCCACCCCATACAGGGTGGACCCAAACTTGAGCTGCATTTTTACCTACTTTGTCCACTATGAAGGCAAAAACCTGGAATTACTTATTCTGTTCAGCCTAAAAAAATAAATGCTGTATCAGCTGGGTTACGAATTTTTCTGTGTTCAGGAAGTCCCATGTTTAAAAATAAGAAAATTAAAAACTACTTTGTCCCCCAAACTTGAAAGCCAAGATATTCCCACACAGCATAGGCCAAATCCTGAAGGGCTTTATGATGCATTTCTCTTGTGCGGGGACGCCAGACACAGGAGGAATCTCTACACATGCACAGCAGAGAAAATCTCTGTGGCAGCTGTTCACATTTCGTTGTGGAGGGAAAGGGGAGGAAGTAGGTGTTTTGGGGCCCAAATCAGTAGCTTTGGACAGCACACAAAAGCTTCAGAGTCGGTGTCAGAGTGGGGAGCAGTGAGCAGTGTCCACTAGTCCGCAGCCAACAGCCAGCAGCAGCCCAACTGTGGGCCAGGTCTGTGGTTTGGAGGCCCCTGAGCTCTTGGGACTGAGGATCCCTTTTACTTAGGCTGGCAGTGCTTCAGGCATCAGACTTTTTCTAAAAGTCTCTACCCCATTTCTCAGGATTTCATTATGAACGAATTAGAAGGCAATTTTCTCTAAGACAGCATAGTTTGATTACGTTGAGAAAGCATACTGCTGTGTTGTTTTTTTCCTCCTTTATGAACAATTTTTGTCTTCCAATGTATGAAATATTTGTTTGGGGTTTTTCTTGGACTCACATTTCAGTGGCATGACAGTAAATCTGTCTGCAGAAGTCCAGTAACTTTCTTATACTTTGGAGCCTAAGTGGAAGCCTCAGTTGGGCAAGCTTAAAATGAAAAGTTCTGGTGCTCGTTACAATAGCAAAACCTTTTAATAGCACCAGAGAGGCAGGGGAACTTCACCAGATAACTAAATCCATTGATCTCTAATCCTTTGGGCCATACTTACTGTGGAAGACTTGCATGCATGGCTTCAATCCAGAACCGCATGCTGCCAAAAAACGCTTAGTACGTTAGCAGCCAACAAAAATGTAAGAGGTCTGCTCTGCATGTGGGAAACAACATAAAAAGAAGTGGTTTTTTAGCTTAGTCTGACAAACGTTAGCATATAACACTGATATTAAAATGAAATGGCAGAAAGTCTCAATCATATCTTGGATGTTGGGGGACTTATATGTGCTAATTAAAAGGGACTGGGTGGCACTTTAGGCTGCTCTGTTGTAAGTTTCTTCTCAAGTACTCCAGTTCAAAACTTTCCTCAGGGAAGAAGCTGCTATTAATGTGCATTTCTTGCAGGCTGAAATATTAAAAAGAGACATCTACTAAAGACAGATGCATTTCCTCTCCTATTTAGACACAAATACAGATGTTATTCATATCAAATATATATCATTCTCTGTCTCTGGTGACTGATCTTAAGGAACTATAAAATCTAGCTAAATATATTTATAGCTTTATAGTAGTGTCTACATCCAGATAACTCTTAATGCACTTCTTTATAAATATCAATTAATAATGTACATCAGAGACAGGTCTGTATGAAATGAAAGTTCATGCTATGCCTTTTAGGTACCACTGACAGCCTCAGAGATTTTGTAATTGCAGAAATAGTTGCATTTTTTAGATAATATCACTAAGTCATACTGATCTTTGTGGTTTTCACTGTGTGTACTTGATATTTTCCACTTTTCAGCTTACCAATATTTTATTTTTGTGTGTGTACACACACATGCACACATCCCATGTAAACTCTGTATAAATTACCTTTCAGAGTGCTTTTCAAAAAAATTCTTTGTGCGTGCCAAAGGACCTACACATGGAATTATTTTCAAGCAGAGAATGGCAGGCACTGTATCAATGGACAAACACCCCAGACAGGACAGCCATTGATTTTTGTTTGTATCAGGGTGACATAAAAACCCCCATGTATTATTCCATTTCTCTGACTACAGTGTTCAGAGGTATTTCTTACAGGCAAGTTTGAGCTTCCTGAGAGCTTGTGCAACTCTTGTGCCTGTTGGGACTTTCTTCAGATAATTAGAACACTGGGTGAGAATGGCTACACTTGAGGTGAGGTCATGGACACACCTGATACCTTCCAGAAATGCCCCTTAATCTGGTATTTGTTCTCATTTGTACAGAGGTGACCTAGCAAAATCAGACACATTCTTCAGCAAGTATCTCTTAAAAGTCTAGAGCAAACACCATAATACCCAGGATTTGTGAAAGATTTGGTCTGGAATTTGTACATTTAGTAACACTGGTGTATTTGTAGGTGCAAACTGGTCATGTCTAATACATATTCTGAGCAAATATTTTTCACTCAAGTTCCAGCCTATGTCCAACAGTCACCTTCTAATTCTGTCACATGGACAAAAACCTTTGATTAGATGTAAGCTTTGAGTCACTCAGGAGTAAGCATGGCCTGAGCTACTCCCTGGCATGCTCACATAACATGCAAAACCTGTGGTTCATGTCACCTATCTCAGCTCTGGTGCCCTTCCAGAAGTGGCTTGGAGGTTGCACATTGCAAGACATGGAATTTATGGTTGACCTGAGATTGGATCACCTTACAACAGAGTGCATCATGCTGTGATCGTGTCCAGTGTCCACCAATAGGAATGCACAGACCTGAGCCAGGGAAAATACTAGACTTCACCCTGCTGCCAAAGCCAAGTTCTCAGGATGCTTTGCAAGGCCAGTTCCAGATTCCTCACTTCAAAAATCCAACATAACATGCCAGCTCTGTAGAGCCAACAAGATCAGGGAGAGGTAAATCATTTAGATACTCTCAGGAGACAATCTGCAACTCACAAGCTAGGCTTTTTAGACAAACTTTTGGTAGTGTATCCATAAGTTAGAATGGAGTCACTAGGCATCACTTACAAACATGTCATCTGCCTCAATATGCTGAGAATTAAAGACATTTCACAGAGAAAAAGTAAACTATTAATATCCTGTGTTCATAATACTACTTCTTTTTTTTTCTTTTTTTTTTTTTTCTGAAAACCCTACAGTAATCTCCAGTTCTAATTCTACCAGATCCCTTTCTTCTATTTCACAATAATGAGATATTACAGTATCCTCTGGAAGAAAGAGGCACTGACAGAACGCACTCCAGCACTGCATGTTCTATCGTACCACAGCACAATGGGACACCATTACTGGGAACCAAGTCTGCTCAATCTTGTTATGTCCTTCCAGAGCCAAATCCTGCTTGACTTACTCATGCAAAAATCCTATTGAATTCAGTGGGCATTTTGCCTGAGAGGGGAGCAGTGAAAAGCCCTCCCTCTTATTTTTCAGGCTTTTCCCTGAGCATTCAAGATGTTGAGTTGCTGCTGGGTGGCCCAGGACCATGTATCTTCTCAGGAGAGCTCCAGTAACCCCTAAGACAAATTAATCAGGTGATTAAGGAACTGTGATTTCTGATGAGCTTTGTCTTTTCGGTTTTGTTTATTTAATCCATTAAAGCAAACCTTCAATCTAATGGTTCTATTTTTAAACTCATTTGAAATCACAAGTTTTTAATTACTTGAGATAAATAATACTAGTTGCTTGTGAAAGCAGATGATTTAAAATCAAGAGAAAAACATTCCTCTGTTCACCTAAAAGTTGTAAGCTGCCAGGAGGGCTTTCTTGACATGGAAGCATGTTTGTGCTATAGCCCTTCAGACCAATGTCCCCTCCCCAGATTATACTGAGTTTTTTTGTCCAGAGAAAGATTTAACTTAGACTGGGCGGGGGGGGGAACCCAACTAATGCAGCAGAACCTTCCCCTCTGCCCCTCCCCATCCCCCTCTTCATCTAAAAAGCATTAGTAGCTTCTAACTGAAATGCTGAAAACTCTCTTTCTAGAGTTGAAAACTCTATTTTCACTTTTGTATGATTATTTAATCTAAGAAGTTCACGTGACTTGCTTAACCAGTTATTACTGTCCCAATAAAATACAAATGAACCTATCGCCGTCCCTAGAAAATGATCCATCAACTCTTACTTTTTGAACCCCAGGATCTTTTTGAACCCTAGGGTCAACAGGCATTGATTTTGTATGATAAAATAATTCATCAGATTTCTTACAGAGGCCCACACATGAACATCCAGATTAGATTAGAGACTTGACATACTTGAGAGAACAACTGATGACTTCCCCTCAAGAACATCTGGATGTTTTCACATGTGGATTACAGTAGAATCAGTTGTAAAATCAAATCTCTGATTCTTTATCTCACCAAACTTAACCTAAGGACAAAAATTGTAGATTTGTCACTTAAAAACACCTTCTGCAGCTTCTTTCTTTTGTGCTTGCACAATGATTTCCAAACATTTGGTGCCTATTGCTCACCCAAGAACCTTAACATAGCAGCCAAATTAATCTGTTTCTTTTCCCAACAGCCATAAGAGTTTAAAATCCAAAAATTCTCCCTCACAGATTTTAAGGATTCTTTCAGAAGGTCAAGTCACCGTCTGTAGACATATTACTGTTGATGAATTTTTCAGTTCATGTTATCTAAGAAACAGTGAGCAGTTATTGCCATTTGATTATTTCCTCCCCCAGCAACCCCCTCAATAAAGCAGGATAAATATATATTGACGTTGAGGGATAATTTTGGTCCAAATTTCCTGTAACAGATCAGTTCCTTAGCATGTGAGTCCACCTTCTCCTTTCACTAAATATGCCCTAGCTGGTTCTGTGGAGAATTTTGACACATGTATGCAATCAACAGGAATGATCTTCTTGGAAGGTTATTGCATAAATTATATTCCTCCCCCCTATTAATTTTTTCTGATGTTTGAGTGAACAGTTGCAGCAGTGATAATTAAGTAACATAAACTTATATAAAGAATTTATCATATCATTACTCTTGCATGCATATAAAGTACCCCTTTTTATTGAAGATTAGGTATTATTGCCAAATATTATACTCATAAACAAGGAAAATAAGAGGAGGATGTACTCCTCACACAGATTCCTCAAGTCAACTCCATGTCGTCAAATTTTACAAGTAACAGAATACCAACTCACTATGACCTCTTTTATGTTGTTTAGGATCCCGTTTTGCGTGAGTAACTGTACGAGGGGGAGACATTTACATCAGAATTAGTAAGCAGGGTTTTAAAGGATTTTGGGAACACACACATTTTTAGCATCCCATTTATTTAAGCTGTATCTGCATTTTCTTTCTGAACTGACAGCAGTATCTTTCATCACACTATAGAGAAGAACTAAATTTCTTATTGACTTTTGGAAGTCCTGGAAAATTTCTGGCTGTAGATTGGATAGGCTTTTGAGTGATCTCAGGCACTGACCAGCACGGCTACCCCATGAGTAACCTTCATTAGTTAGAGGACCAACTCCATAATGCATTTAGACTGACTAAAATAGACTTAGTTTGCTTAGCTTAACAGAAATTAAGCTGCTGAAGCGCTCAAGAATACTACTCCAACAGAAAATGTAGGTGTCACCATAGGACATATTCACAAAATCTTGTTTATGTTAGTTAGCTAGGACAGCAAGGTGTGGTGATACATGCTTTAGCCCTGGTTGTACTGTCCTGTGCTTACTAGCCCAACTTCACTGTTGTTGCTGGATGGAAAAAGGTCAGGTGTGGTGGAAAATATGCCTTTATTTTGCTGGATAGGCACTCCCTCAAAAGCTTTGCAATGGGAGCACTATCTGCAGCAAGCCATTTCCAGAGCCATTTCTACAGCTCTCTTTTATGAAGTTCTTGGTCCTAACTGTTCACTGAAATGATGGGGCAAACGTAACTCTGCCTTCATTTTTCAAAATAATTAACTGCAGCAATGTTTGGTACTAGTGGGGCTCTTAGATACGTTTCAGTTTAATACCACAGCGTCAGCTGTATGTACATCTTTCCTGTTAAACATCAAAGTAAAACCTAACCCCAGGTCAGTATCCTTAATTTCCACTAGGGAGTATAATAATAAGGATTCCTTCTTTCCCCCTCCCCCCACCACCTTAAACTGGTAAACTGTGACAGAGTTATTTTGCAACTTAACAAGTCTGCAAATTGTTCTCATTTCCTCTTTGGCATTACTCTCCACTGAGCTGATATAACTAGTGTTTACTAAAAAACACTTTAGCAAGGTAAGTTTTGTATATTCACAAAACTAGAGAAATATTCAAAAGTAATTTCTGGAATTGTTTAAACATCTCTCCAACTAACTTTGTGAAAGTATGATTGTTGAGTTGAACTATTAAGTGCTGAAATGCAGAGCAAGAAGTGCCGACATATTCTGTGTGATAATTGAAATAATTTCAATTCATTTCCTTCTTAGTTGGACAGAAGCATGTTTTCAATAGTAAAGAAATCTTGAGGGAATCCATTGACCTAACCAGTCTTATAATGCAAGAAGTTAATGGACAAAAATGATATTCATCTTCAGTTTATAATAGCATTTTCTTTTCACAGAACCAAAACCATACAAAGGCAAAGTATATTATAAGAGCAACTGCTACTCTGGTAGATACATGACCTATGTTTTATGTAACAATTACTAGGTTGGTGGAAAAATAAAATAAAAAAAAACAACTTTTTTTTTTTTTTTTTTTTTCTGAGATAATAAATGATAAATTATGAAAGTCTAAGGCACTAAGCAACTTGTAAGCAACAGTCCTGTCTCTTAGCAACGAGCCATGGAAAGCAGCTTGTTGATAGGAATAGAGCAGACAGGATTGTTTTGCAATGATTACCACCAAGGAACTAAGAACAACATTTTAACACCTGCCTCAGGGCACTTCTGCACCTAGCTATCCATCTCTCCAGTGGCCCACAAAGCCTGGGCTGGATGCCAAGCGGCTTCTGAGTCCTGCCTCCTTCCCAGAGCTGGCCCACTGCAACAAAAAGGACCCTAGAGGAAAGATCAAAGAGGTAGAGTTCAGGTGTGTTGCACACTTGTGCCCGCTTCTATTTCTTTAAATGCCTTTTTACAAAAAAAATGCGAGATCATTAGTGTAAATGTTTATTTTTTCCTCTCTCTCTGCCCCTTTAGTGCTGTGTGTCTAATCTATACTTAGCATTATGAATGAACACAGACAAGTTTTGATATTAAGCCAACATTTTTTTACTGTAGTTTTATTCTTAAATACTTAGCATTAAGAGTTGGAGGAACAGTGCAATCAACAGCACCTTGTTGTTTTGCCATTGTGCTGGCTTTAAAAGCATACAGAGAAAATATTTTCAGGAATAAAGTGTCTGCTAAGTCCCTCAACTAACATTGGTGGTGGCTCATTCATTCTCTCAGGTAGAACATCATGATAGTTAAGGGAAGTTGTAGAGAAGGGTAGTAAAAGTTAAGGAAAAAAAAGGGTGATGTGAAATCCAGGCAGATGAAGAAAAAGAATCTTAAGAGAGGAGTGAAAATAAAAGAAAGAGGGAAGGGAAGGGAAGGGAAGGGAAGGGAAGGGAAGGGAAGGGAAGGGAAGGGAAGGGAAGGGAAGGGAAGGGAAGGGAAGGGAAGGGAAGGGAAGGGAAGGGAAGGGAAGGGAAGGGAAGGGAACGCAAGGCAAGGCAAGGCAAGGCAAGGCAAGGCAAGGCAAGGCAAGGCAAGGCAAGGCAAGGCAAGGCAAGGCAAGGCAATAAAAATTGTGCGAAAGTGAGAAGAGCATGGTAACAAAAGATAGAAATGGGACGGTGGAGAAATAGAAAAGAGAAAGAAATATCATAAAGACACACAGACTGCTTTGCTATTGGCAGAAGTAATTTCAGAAAAGAGTGCAGAGAGAACAGCTAAAAGGAGAATTTAATTCTGATCTGCTGGAAATCCATCATTGACTCAGGAGACCTGGCAATTCTTCCAGTCCACTTTAAGCCCTAAGTGAGTTTGAGCACTGATCAAAGCCTACAGGCCAGCTTAGCCTATAACCCCATCTATCTCCACATTATACCTGAATTTATTAAGCAATGCAACTGTGCTAAGCACGTTTCTATCAACATAGCTTTCCTGCTGCTGACTGGAATGCACATATGCCTTTTTTTTTTTTTTTTTTTTTTTTCTCCTGTACCAAACTGCACCATACTTTCTAAGGATACCTGGAGATGAGTTGGAATATATTTGTTTCACGTGAGGCATTTATGTGAAAGCCAGTGCAGAAAGCCAGAGTTCTGAAATTTCTTTTTTTTAATTCCCTTTTAGGGCAGACTGATTTAAACTAAATTTGCTAAATGCAACTACTGCCATTGCTGCATAGGCACATTAAACAAATGCATCGGTTGATCCACCTCAAGAAACTATTTGTTTTCCCTCTTGCAAAGTCCTGGAGGATTTGGTCATTGTGTCTCATACACCGTTAAGGCTCGCCAGGCAAAAGTAGGCTTTCTCCTTCACTTTTCTTTTGGGTGATTGAATATGAAGTCCAGCTCACAGCACATCCTTATGTGAGATAGTTTAACACGATACCTCGAGGCTCTGTGGTCCCAGAATGCAGCGCAGCTCACTGGCAGTAGTTCAGCTGAAGACTAAACATTTGGCTCAGTGACAGCAGAGCTGCCAAGAGTTGGCAACAAGAGACTCACAGGGAAGCAGCAGGCTGCTAAACCCTTTCACATTTTTAATTAGATCCACACACCCATGTCTTTGAGCTATCATAAATATACAGATGACATAGAGAGCATTATTTGGGGTAAGGGAAAAAAAAAGGAAGAAAAGAAAACTGTACTGTGGTATCTCTTACCTTATTAAAATAATTTACCTACAGCTAGTCTTTGGAACTAAGGGGGGAAAGAAAGGGGTTGTGACATTTAACTCGGATAAAAGTCTCTCCCTGCCTACAGTCGGATTCATCCTGCAAACTGAAGATGCAGGGTCCCGAGAAGACGGACACATCGCCTTAGCTGCAATAGCATCGCCAGAAGAGGGCATTATTGGCAGCAGCTCCCGTGTCTAATTTCCCAGAAGAGCTATACATTCAAGCTCTAAGTATTCTTAAGTGTGTATCTTACTATGATGTTGTTGTTAAAATTATTTGTTTGGGTTCCTTGTCATTTGCACTGTTGTCACTACTTTCTAAAAGCACCTTGATATACTAAAAACTCTTTTGTTTATTTTCTCATATTAATTTCTGTGCAAAGATATTTTCCAAGTTCAGTTCTTCTTAAACTTTCTTCCTGACTTCCTTGTTAAACTCCTTCCTTCAAAATAACAATAATATTTGATTGGCTGTTTAATTTAATTCCTTAAATTTTTATTAATGATTACACAGAACAATTTCCCCACCAGTCATCACTTTCTTTTATCTGACACCACTGAGATAACAGTAATAAAGACATATATCAAATACACTTTATATTGGCAATTGGCATCATTATATAGGACAATCCAATGCATAGGGTTAAAAGACCTCTTCTTATGTCCAAGGACCGTAACACTCAAAGTATTGTCTCTTGTCTCTTTTGTTGTAAAGCTTTAACATTTTATTCAAAATAAAAACTGTAGCTGTATCATCAACTTCAAGTGTAAAAACATGAACAAAGGATCTTTGTGACTGGCCTGGAAGGGCTAGGACTTTCTTCTTGTATTTTTCCTAATTTTAAAGAAAATCTAATAATGAAACAAAGTACTTGAAATGCTGTAGGGGGAAAAAAAGAATCACATGTTGTCCCGCCTGGAAGCACAGATTTTATAAATAGACACTATAGCAAACATCAAAGAAATTTTTGTGCAAAGAAACCAACAGATCATGTATATTTTACATTGCCCATTTATTCCAAACTGTGTTAACCACACACTGCCAGTTAACTCTGAATGTGCAAACCACAAGTAAGTCTCTTCATCCTGGATATCTGGAAAATTGTTCATGTCATCCTTGCTTTTTTCTCCTGTGTAAGTTAAACTTAGCCTTGTCTTACTTCCCTTGATTTTCCTCCTGTGTACTTCCCCACAAAGTGAGAGGCACAGTGTGACCCAGCACTTTTGTCTCTTTGTGTGCCTGGGGCAGGTCCTTGGTCAACATTTGAGCCAACAAGATCTGTGACCATTACCAGTAAATATGCTCTGACTTCATGTCCCCAGAAGATTTATTTCTCCCTTAGTATGGACTCTGCTCTGCACCAAAGAGCTGAATGTAGAGGAAGCACCTCTTAAAAATGAACCGGGCCACTACAAACCTTGACACCATAAGGTTGTGAAGTAAGACATGTGAATGCTGTTAAATCATTGTGTGGGGAATCTTTTTAATATTTGTAGAATGATTAGCAAAATAAGACTTCTCTCTTGCTTTGGGCTATCAGCATCCAAGTGAATAAAAATAATAATAAAATTAAATACAGACAAACACAACTAACCCTCTTAACAGTTTACTGCTGCTAGTAGTGAGGTACTCTTCTTAGGGGCAGATTCTAAAATAACACTTAAGTGAAGTGAAAAAGAAATTGAAAAAAAGAAAAAAAAAATACAAAAATATGATTAAGGAATCAGCCTAGAATATTAACCACAGATTTTAACCAAATTTCCACATGACAGAAGCTCAAGAACATTTCACAGGTACAGACACAGAAAAAAAGTTTGCTAACAATAGTATTAATAACACTGTTTTTGTTATTAGCTAGGTTACTAAACAGATTTCTTTGATAGCAAAAACATATTGTTAATATCTTCTCCGTGAGTTGTATCAATATCAAATAACTAAGTTTCAATGTAATTAATACAAGTGATCTTGTATCTCAGTTACATGCATCTTATCTGGAAGAAGGCCCTTTAACAGAGATGTATTCTTTAATGAAGTCTGGGCTTTAGTTTATCAGACATTCAAAAGAAGAAGTGGTGCCTCTTTTCTTCCCTCTCAATCTCTTCATTATTTTCCTCTGGAAGGTACCTATCTTGATACTAACCAGCCCCAAGCATGTTTACTATAACTGTCCAACAGAGGTAAATACCTGTGCTGATTCATTAAAATTCTTGTTCAGATCTGATCAAAACCTGGATGTCAAATTTGCGGTCTGCCCATGCAAGCTTCCCCATGCCAGCCTTTTTCAGACCTGCCAAGTTACCAGGCCTCTGGCTATTAACAATTTTATTCAGGGGTTTCAGCAGAAAAATGGACAAATGAGAAGCAAGAATGGAAAATCCTGTTTAAATTATCTACTCTATTTCCATGTCACTGCTGGAAACTTTGCTAAATTTACAGACTTTGCTGTCATCAGTGCTAAAAGAGGTTTCTGTGTACAGCTTTTGCTGCATCAGATCCATGAAGCAAGCTGCTAAAAAACATGGGATATATGGGTGTGATTTTGACCTTTCCAGAATGAGTTGTGCCTCTCTGGGTATAGAAAGACTGAAACCAGAGTTTGTGCACACTGGTGTGAGTATTTCCATCAACTCCACTGAGCCTTGGGGCAGCCCTGAGGGGAAGAGAAACAAGAATGAAGGCTTGTGTTTGTCCCCATCAACAACCTGCCATACTTGCATACCCAGAGTGAAGTAAGAGTGTATAGACCTGGTCTTGGACTGTTCTTTTGTGGGCAGATGGGAGAGAGGTTACTCTGCTGATGTTTTGAACTACCTAGGCACAAGATATGCCCCCAAACTGAAACTGGATAGTGTAGCACAATGATGCCTCTCAACACCTTTCCCTGCAGAGATCATTTGATTAAGCGTGACACGTAAAACCTAAAGCACAGAGCATTTGTTTCAGAGATGGATGTACCTAGGACACTAGGAGAATTGGCAGAGTGCATGTCTGGCTCTAAGACATGGTCAGAAGCCTGCAAGTGAAATGTTACCTTCCAGAGCCCAAGCACAACTCAGTGCTTCTATGTTCCTCCTTTCTGGCACTGAAAATGAAAGATGGGAGAAAACAAAGCAAAAAAATATATCTGTGCCACTGTAAATCTGGTTCAGAGATACTCTCCTTTGGCTCAGCCACCAATCAGCCTTTCTCAGACTTCTTTACTTGCAGAAATGGCTGAAGGACATTTTGGGCACATCTTCTTTTTAGTCCAGCCCTCCCTCCTTACATCCCAGTCCAGAAGCAGGTTACATGCTGGAACCTGTGATTGCAATACTGAGAAGGGAGCATAGCACAGAGAACACGCCTCAGAGCCCATTACCAGGCACTGCTTGGTCCAGTTGCGCTGGAGAGGTCAGCTTTGTGATCTGACAAGCTGTGCAATTGCAAGTGTAACTCTTACCTGCCCCCAAAATTTTCATTATTGGGCTCACACACTGTAATACCATACTAAATTTGTTGGAAGGATATTTTTTGGCTCTGAAAAACGCGTTTCAATCATGTTGATTTCCCTTTGCTGCTCCACCTAAAAAGGCATGTCCAGGAAGTATTTATTTTCAAGTAAAGAGGCAGCTTTCATAGTCTCTTTCATCTTTTAATGAGACACAAAAAATATACTACTTTAAATCAACAGCACTGAATCCAATTAAAATATATGAAAAATATCTAGTTTACTGTCAGACTTTGCAGATGTCTTGCATCTTACAGACAAAAAAAAAATCCTATACACTTGCTAGTCAAAGAAAAATAATTTAAATATTAACTTTTTCCTGGTTTGTTATTTAAAATAATCATGTTTTTTAATTGTTAGCATATATTCATATCATGCTCATTTCTGTCAGCAAAATAGTTCTAAACAACCCCATTTTAGCAAGCAAATTTATTACAGTTATAAATAAAGTGATTATTTCAGCAGCTGTAAAATGTTCCAATACACACTACAACTACTCTTCCGGTAAAAGTTCTAAACACATCATTTTGTGCATTCCATGCTTTGACCAGTAGTAGTCCAGGGTTAGGAAAGCTACTATTCCTCCAACCAGCTTTAATGAACCCAAAAACTGCACTTATTCCCACAAAAGTCACACTAATAAAACTCCATTCTGTACTACCTTACCTAGTTTTATCGCAAGAAATTATTACATAAATAAAATGGACACCAAAATTTTGCTTCTTGATGCAAGCAAATACCCCCTTCCATAAAAATCCTCTCATCCTTAACACATTAAAAATCATGAGAAAAAAATCACACTTTCCTGTAATAAGCATATAATTTGGAATATTTTCCCACTCAGAAGTACTGCAAAGGTTTATTTAGTCTACCTTTATTTCAGCATAACAAGGAATATCTGATTTCAGGTCTCCCCTCTATTCTATCCAGAAAATAGGATTGGTTCACTGAAGGCAGAGAGAAAAAAATTGCAAGTGCTTCTGCAGTTGTTGTGAATTTTGTCTCTTGATTTCAGAGAGGCCAAGATTTCTCTCTCAATAGTCCCTTGTTTATAGATCACAGTATCACCTTAGGCCTTTTGGCCATAAGGTTGCACTGGAAACTTTTATTTAGGTTTCTGCCCTTCCTTCTCCCCTAGCCCTGCTTCCTGCTCTCCTTTTAATGTGAGTTTAGAAGAGTGGAGGAGCAGAGTCAGTCACTAAGGACAGGGCTTGGAGGTTCAGAGAAGGGAGCATTACCCTTTACCACAAACACATCTGTGGTCATTAAATTTAGCAGGGTTCAAGAAAGTCTGTCAGGAGAAGCTCATTTCAGCCTTTGTCAGAATTTTCTCTACTAGAAAAATTTCTCACAGATCCCTCAGCTGCCAGTTCCAGATATCCTATAAAACTGAAGCTGAGCACACGCCTGTGCTACCATCCAGACACCACTGACTGATGCCTGTAACTCATTGCCAAAACATAGGAGCAGTAGAGTGCAAACAAATCATTGTAGCAACTGTGCATTTAAAATTTAGCCTGTTTTCCACTAACAAGAAGAAATAACATACCATCCCACTTCCATCCAGGAGCTATTAATACTGCCAGCTAAACTTCCTAAGGATCCTTTTCAGCCATGAACCACAGAATGCTGAAATCAATAGGAATTTTCCTAATCCAAACACTGTTTCGCAAGGGACAACTGCAAGTCTTCTCCCACCCACACCCAGAACAAGGTTCCTTCATTTATGAAATGCCCATAACTAGGAAAGATGTTTTCATTCCTACCTTCCCTGGCAAAGTCCCAGGAGCAAGCAGCAACAAGCACAGGAAGCCTGATACATAAATTGCCAACCCTGACTCCTGCATTCTTTGCTTCTCACATGACAGATCAGGTACTTGGTCAAAACACCTCAGACTATGCTGTTGTCCCTCCAATATCAAGGTCGCCTGATTTTTTAGGGAAAAGCTTGATCTGTTACTGTCTCTTCTATTTGTCCTGCATAGCCTCTAGACATTTACTGTATTAATCACCTCTCTTTCCTTAATTGCTATGCAACATTGTCATCTTTAAATACAGAAAACATTGACAGTCACTTTCTCAGAACAAAGCTAGGATGATTTTTTTTTTTTTTTTCTATTAAAATTAAGCATTCTGTATCCACTTTTCTTAGAAATTGTGCCCTGGATAAATCTAAGGCGAGAAATTTTAGAGAACCTTCCAGTTATCCATAATTTCAGAGATTCTGAAATTATTAAACCTGAAGTGAAAACAGGTTTGTGCAGTTTGAAGGAGTCAGTATGTTCAAACTGTCCTATTTATCTGTATCATCTTCTAAAGAAACCAGACGCAGAGTCACATATTCTCATTCAAATTTGAAAGTACCATGCATGATGTTTTGTTTTTCACACTTCTGTTCTTATATCCTGCCTCCTCTCCAAGGTCCAGGTTTGACCCTTTGGACACAGTTCATTAACCTGGTCAAGAGAAAACCTGGACTCTAGTTCCAACATTTCGTTGTTCTTGGTGTCCTCAGGATATCACTCTATCTCTGCCCCTCAGTTTCCAGTCTCACTTCCTACTTGCAAACACAGGCAAGATCATAACTTTCACTCTGTGTTTGCCCAATGCATCCAAATGGGGTGTTGGTAGAGAAAATAAAACAGCTGTTATATAGTCTCAATAAATTATCATAACACCCCTAATCCATGCAGTGCCATTAATGCTGGGGGAATATTAAGTAAATCAGTGCTTCATTTGTATCAGTGTTCTAATGAGGAGGGAACATTTTCATCTTTCTCATCTAGTTTGCATACATGAGAAGTGAAAAAAAAAATTAAAAGCCTAGATATACTGTCATTGCAGTGTGGAAAATTCAGTCAGGAATTTCATTATGTTCTTTTCTAGGGAAAGGAAATCACTGGTAATATATAACATATCATGAAGAAGCACAGACAACCCAGCAAGGCCTCTTACTCTCTTTTCTCTCCTGTGAGTCAGTGGTTGCTTCACAGGTCATTTCAGCATCTGTTTGTGCTGAAAAAGGTGCATGCAGCTGTGACCCGGATGAATAATGGTGGTAATGCTTTAACCCCAAGTGTGTGACATGAGGCAGATGCCATAATGCTGATGCCATAACGCTGATGCTGTCACTGCAGCTGTGGGAGGTAAAAGGGCTGCTCTTTTCATTATTCAGATAATTCATCAACGATCAAGACACAGAGCAACAGGTGAACACCTTGTGTGGTCACTTCCGTGTTGAATTCTTATAAGCAAATTTGGATCATCTGGTGGCTTTCAGCACTGCACAGCCAAGTTGCTTGAATGTGCCAATTTCTGGCATGGCTTCAGTATTACTGCCTGCTGACAGAGGGATGCTGCTGAGACAAGCATGACTGGAAAGTGAGGGATAATGAAGATGCTCTGTTTTACAGAATCCTTTCAGCAGTTGTACCAGTTTCATGGGAAGTTTTGTTTCTCCCAGGACAAAAGCTACTGCATTGGCTAATAGAAGGAGGAGTATTACATGATGAAGGATGTGTGAAAATGACACGCCAAAACAAAACAGCACACCCCGTTTCCTCCCTAGGGGAAAGAGTGGAAGAACAAACCACATGTGACAATGTCAGTCATGTTGCTTAATGGACTGCTCTGGGACTTTCAGATACTGCAGTGATGTGGACGACATAAAACCTGTTTGGGGTTGCATAGCATAGCAATAAAATGGCGAAAACTTGAAGGTCATGCTCCAGATTTTTAGAAGACAGCCTGAAAAAGCATTATGTCAGCTTTTTGGCATGGTAATTTTTTACCTGCATGCTGGCCTGAGAGTACCTCAGAGGAGTCCTCTATATAGTCTTCACAAAAATCTGTGAAAAGCAAAGAGATTTATGAGGAATTAACCTTCAATTATTTCAAATTAAAAGTAGGAAAAAAGTACAATTATTGTCATAGTGGTCTATTTCTATATTTTCCTAATGAGAAAAATAAAATATCCTATTTATTAGTAATTTTCTCTTTTGGTATCTTAATAATTTTAATATTAGAAAAATAGAATTTAAGAGATAAAATTTTAAAAAACCCTGGAATTGTTGAAGAAAATCTGATGATTAACATGCATGCTTTTCTCCATCAAAATTATTTGAGAATGCTTTTTATATTTCTGTTCTTGCTCCTTATTTAATTTTATCTTGATGAGGTAAATTATTTCTCATTCTATCTGTCTCCAGATTCACTCCTTTGTCTCTGTAATATGTTGAAGGCCACCATAGAGATGACTACCTGGATTCTAAGGTATTTTAGATATTTTATATAGCAGAGCAGTCCTCTGCCACCCTATTTTGGTTTGTTAGGGCAGTGTGCTGCATTTAAAATTAGCCTGAACACCTAATAATTTGTTTGGATCAGGGTACGAACACTACACCACAGAATAAAAAGACTACATACAATCGTGTTCCAGATCTTTCACTAAAACAAGAAGAGTTGTCTAAAATTCACCTCTGCTTTTAATAATGAAACTGTGTACACAAGTATGTACTAGATTTTTAAAGTGATTTTTAAAATTTCGGTAAGCATTAGCATGAAATGAATAACATACATAATATCTAACATAAAACCCTGAACATTTCTCAAATAGAAAAATCTCAAAAGAAAACTCAGCTTAGGTTCAATTCATATGTAAAGTCAATGTCAAATTGTTTTATAACAATTTCATATTTTTTTGTCACCTTATTCTTCTACTCCTCCAACTCAAATAATAATGAGAAATAGGGGACAAGAATGCAAACTCCCAATGGTAGACAAAAACGGTAAATAACAGAATACAGACACCCAGCTGCCTATATCTTTTAAAGTCTCTTGAATAAGTGTTTTCAAAGGAAACAGTAAGTTAGAGTTCTTTTAGAATAACATAACATTTGAGTTTCTGGGCACAAAAGGGAGAAGAAAGTGAAGGAAAATCTGGAAATTTGTTGCAAAGCATTAAACACATTCCTTCCAATAAAAACTATTGAAAGGAAAATATGTAAAGAACCAAGATCGGAGATATAACTTGAAATTGTAAAGGCCATATCTCAAAACACAGGTTATCTATTTAAAATACACTGATGTTATCCACCACCTCGATGGTATTTATAAACCCTTCCACTCTTTTTTTCTGTAATTTTATTTTAGACTCACGGATTTTCCCAGTCTTCAGTCCTCCACTAAGGGAAAATAAAAATAAAAAAACCTCCCAACATTAAAAATCTGAAAATGCCTATTCAACCACCTTCAGCCTTATATGAACCTCTCTGCAATTTACTGGAAGAATAAAGAGCCAGGCAATCTTTAAAATATCTTAATTGTTCTCTGAGTGTAATAGAACCCTCAGGAGACATGACCCTAAGTTGGCTGTAAGTCATATTTTATTCCATAGACTGTGCTATTTCTCCCTGTCTGTGGTACATATATGACATGAAAGTAGATTATTAAATCACACACATGCTTATTTTTCAAACAGATCTTGACTTTTTTTTTTTTTTTTTTTTTTTTTTTTAACTGTCTCTTTTTTTTTTCCCAGAGAAAGGCAGGAAGTGGATATGAAAATGGCAGGGGAACAAATGGTTTCTTGAAAATTAAAAGGGGGTGAGAAAACAGTAATTAACCTGCCATAGCTCTTACTTTTTTTTTTTTTTTTCCTAAGGCCTAGTCAATCAATCTTCTTCCAATCTGTCTACCATTGTCCTTTTACCACCAGTATATCATCCATTCACCCACAAACTCATTTACCAGTCGTCTCCCTTCCTTTCCTGAATTAAAACTCCGCCAACCTGAAATGGTTCAAAATCTCCCTCCAAGCTGTGCCAAACAGCTTCTCAGAAACCTCAGGCACACACCTATCCTCTAGGCTGAGAAGAACTTCTCCCCTCATTTAACCTTGCTGGGGCTCAGCACCACACCCTTGGCTTCGGGCCAGCGTAGAAACCACCTTCCGTGTCTCCAACCGGAGCACAGCAGCACACCGCCCTCTAATACAGATAACCAACCCTCAGAATCACATGGCTTCCTTTTTAATGAGGCAGTCCCTACTGAATTTAGAAGAATTCATCTGCTGTCAGTCCAGGATCTTCTTTGCAATTAGCTTTGAAAATAGAATAGTAAAAATAACAGGATGAAAGAACTGAAGATCCTAGCCTTTGCCCCTGTAAAAAGCAAAGAAAACTGTCTTACCAAAATTTGTGTCTCCTCTGCCCTATGTTTGTAGCTATAAGGTAAAGGGTTTTCTTGCCAGCAGATTGATCTCTAAAGGGATCCAAACCTGAAAATATCAGCCTGTTATAAAAATACAATAGCAAAGTAATAGCTGTGGCTTAGTTTAGCAAATCTACAATAATCATCTGCCTCTCTTCTACTCTGCACACATCACATATCTTCTGTCCACAACAGTAGTTTAAATGGGATTGTGAGGTACCAACCAACCAGACCCAGAACAATGAACCAGTCCCAGTTAAAAAAAATTGTGCTTATAAAGCTGTATGCAAGTAGGCTTATGGACAAATAAACATGGGGCTAAATTCATGTGCATTATTGTGTGGAGAAACATTTTCTAGGAAACTGAGTTGGAATTATATGACGAAAATATCAGGCACTAATTACAATACAGGAAAGAATATTTAAACCTAAGAAGCAGTTTTCTACCTTTAGGGTGATCAAGCACTGGAACCAGTTACCCAGAGGCATGGTGTAGTATTCATCCTTGGAGATATTCTAGCCTCCAAATGGACATGGCTCTGGGAAACCTGTTCTAGTTGGTGCTGCCCTGAGATGAAATTTGGTCTGTCTAGACTCTAAAGATCCTTGCCAACCTCAGCCACCACTATTTTTGGTTCTGTGGATGACCTTTGTGTTCTAGTACTTTCTCAAGGGCAAATATATCTGCCATGAGGTCGGACCATAGGACTATGTATAGTCTGTCTCCCACCGTTACTGTGATGGTCACAAGCAACCAGTGTAAGACAAAGAAAACAGGTTTTTCTTTAAAGATCCTTGATGTTGTATGCTGAAAGGGCAATGGAGGTTAAAGGAGACAGGAAAATGTAGAGGAGCACATGAACTGCAATGGTGCAGAGTACTGTTGATTCCTGAGCATGACCAGCTCATGCCTGGTTTTGAGATCTGCGCTACAGCGTGGAAGAAAGCTGTGATTCCACCTGCTTGGTGCACAGCTGAAGCAGCGATGCACTGCAATGTGTTGAGCAGGGTAACAACATCCTGAGACTGATCATCTCCTAAAGTGCCTTGCTCTCTCCCTTCTCCAAAGGGAATCTAAGGAAAGCAAATCTAATCCCTAAAACAGTTGCCTTAGTGAAGAGCTAAAGGCACTTCTGTAACATGGACTAGTTGGTGGCACAAATCCTCCTAAGGCTGCCTTAAGGTGCTCGACTGCCACACCACACCAGTTCAAGGCTCATTTTTATACTGCAAGTTTGGCCTCCCATTTGAGGAAAACAGTATTACCATTACAGACCCACAAACCAGGACTATATAACATTAAAAACTTTTTCTGCAAGGAAAGCAGAAGGGTGGGAGATGCAAAATAAGTACTGAAAAAACATTAAGCACGCACCAGGGTTTCCTTTGCAAAGATTAAATGCCAGAGATTTAGTCAACACTAAGAACAACTACAGAGCAGTATGACCTCAGTTCCCTTGAGAGCTCAGTTTAACCTGTTACCATTTTAATATTAGAATTAAATGAAGAAAATCAAGAAACCATCTCAGATTTGACCTCTGGGTATTCTGCTCAATAAGTCCAGCATAGCCCAAAGGCACATAAACTAATGAAATTTATTAACCCACTAGCTGCTGTCTTAACATATGCCAGGTACAAAACAAACATCCTGCAGTTTCAAGGCAGTTTATTTTGGTCCTAGGAAGCATCTCACTTCCCAGGAAGACAATGCAGTTCTGTGACGTGGGGTTACAATACAGATGGAGTACTGGTTGATTGCATAATGGTCTGGTGTTGGAGAATTCAAATGTGAACTGTCTCTGTAGATTGGAAATGCCTGTCTTGCACCATTTCCAGGTTTGTTGTCACTCATAATATTTGAGGGAATACTTCATGAACCAATAATGCATCTATGCTGAAAATGTTCCACGGGAGCTGTCAACCATCCTATTAGCACACTCACTGACACTGGCCACAGTCTTAAAATAAAAACTAGTTGTATTGAAAGATGTACTTAGTATTTTTCAGTATTAAAATAATAAATAAATTATGGCATGTTTTCTGTTTAAAATTTAAAATGAAACTGTATCTACCTGAACTCACTTTGTGGACACACATTAATTCATTTAGATACAGCATCTGAAAATCTCTGAGCATATGAGTAATGTGCAGCTCTTAGTGAATTATAACATTCTATATTTTCAATTACTAATAACCATCAAAAGCACTATAAATACGTACTTTATAAAAAATGCAAAAACAGGTGGAATTTTTCCTCCTAATTTTAAGCTTGTTTTTACCTTGTCATTTATTCCTCAGGATATGGAGTTCTGAGGTGTCCAAGACACACTGTTCTGCTTCTAATCAAGCAAAATGTATATAAATGCAGCCATTTTAAGGAATGCAACCTGATGACTTTCCAGAGTCTGCACTGTAATCTACGTGCCTTTCTTGGTGTTGTGTTATCTCAAGAATTTACCAAAAATACTACCATTTAACTGTCTTTACTAGTAAGTCACTGGGAACAGAACAGACTTCCAGTTTTAGGATGAAGATTTTGTGACCAATCTCTGGTCACAAAAGAAAAAGGAAAAGATAGGAACAAGTGATTTTTCTTCCTGACCTGACCAGTTCTACCCTTGCTAGTCCTCGCCCACTATTCCAAAGACGTCATTCTCTCATGGAGAGTGATGCTCAGTGTGGGAAAATCTCAATTTAATCAAGCTTATTTTCAGCAAGTTTAAAGCTTTGAGGAATCAGACTGAAGCTAGGTGGGAAATTATTTTTCATTCCTGAATTTTCATTCCTTATTATATTAGTAATTGTTATCTAAACAAAAATTAATAATGTGATGCCATTGTAAAGTTATAATTTTCTGGGGTGTCTACTCTGTGTAAGTCACAGGAGGTAATTCTTTGATTACATTTCTTAAGCTTTGGGGTTACACTGAAGTATGTAGACTTCAGGAACTCACAGGCAAACTGAAATGATTTTTGCTCATGAAGAAGGTTGGAAGGAAATAAGTTTATTTAGGTATGAGCAAGAAGAAGATAATATATTTGTCCTATTCCTTAACTTGGTTTATCTTTTTTCCTGGTTTAAATCAATCACAAGGCATTGCGATTTATAGGGCTTATTCCACCTAAAACATCTGGAAACACTAGCTGCCAGACTGACCTTTTCCTGGGCTTCAACAGCAGCAATGGCAGCAGTATCCTTGCTGATAATTTGACTAGAGATGGGAAAGAAGAAAGCAGCTCCTTTTGCAGCAGTGAAAATGGGGCTTAAACTTTAGGACAAACCCCCCAAATGCAGCAAACGTCAATCAGATGGTCTGCAGAAATAGGTCAGCTTCTCATGGTTTACAAGCTTCCTTCCTGGGAGTCTTTCAGACTACATCACAATTAGGGATGGCATGGGCCCAGCTGACTATGGATCAGCTATGATCTTGGACAGGTCAATCTCTTGTGACTCACAATTGATGCAACTCTGGATTTCAGTGGTGATTTTACAACCCTGACTCCAGATGAATACTGAAAATTATAATTACTTTTTGCAAAAAATAAAAATCCAGGAAAAATAAAAAGGAATTTATTCTAAGTGCTTTGTTTTAGGAAAAAAAAAATCAGAATCAGTTACTCTTGATGTAAAATAATTCTGTAATTATTATTATTTTTCTAAGCACACATTCAGGGAAGCCACAATTTCTCTCTTAGAAAATATTGTTAACTTAAAATTATTTTTCCAAAATATTTTCAAATTAAATAATTTATTAAAAATGCTTATTTCCTAAAATCAATACGTTCATGGCTAAAGTATGTAATTAGAAAGTTAACAATCAGTGTTAATCATCACAAAATATAGAAATTCAATGGATTCAATGACAAGGCAGTTTTTCCATCGAATATTCACAGACCTACTCCTATGTACAGCACACACGGGGTGGTCCTGAGATCATGGATTAATAAGGCCTCTAAGAATTTAAAGTAAAATATTCAACCTGACTGGAGTATTGTGATTTTGGCAAGTATCTACTTTTTCCAGTGGTATTGCTAATGCCTAGCCTAGATTGAGCTTGAGCTAAGTATGTTCATAGGCACTGGTCTCATTCAGAGCCTGCAACAGTGAAGAGATAATGATGTTATTGTAGGTATTAAGCATTTTTACATGCACCAAATACTCCTCTGACTGAAGCAGATATTCAAATGTATCCTTTAAACAATACCTTTACTCCCAGTGTTCTCAATCTACTATATAAACTACACATGTCATACCACTGAGATGAAACTCCTTTTTCAGCTTTGGAGAACTTACGAAATGTTTCATGAAATGTTATTTCCATCTTTAACAGAGGGGTTGTTGTAAGGCCTTCTCTATATTTTGACATTTAAGAATTGATATGATCCCACTGGCATTTAAAGGAGCAGTTATGACCTGTTCCCTCTCACTCACTAAACAGTGAGTGAGTGAGTTTAGCTCACTAAACACTCCATTGAGAATTCCAAACAGTTACAGATGACCCACAGCTCCCCTCAGTGCCTACCTTTCTTCATCCTGAGCAATGGTGGAAATTGAAACTTCTGTCACACCAACCTTTTCCAATGCCTCTTTATATTAAGACAGGTCAGATAGGGTCACTAGTCTTTGATCTACTGCATTTCTTCATTCTTATTTTAAACTACCCAAGCTTTCTCACGTTCCCATAACTCATGGCAATGAAAGCAGTAGTTATCTGCTCCATTTTCTAACTAATAACTTCTGTTCAGAGTGGGAGGGAAAACCAGCTTTGTTTTAAATGCAGAATTTTCTATTGGAGAACTTAGCTCTAATTTCTTTATGTTGTGCTATCGTCTCACCTCTTACTCTAGGAATACCTACAGACCACCTCTGTTTTCCCACTGCCTGTTTCTACCCCTCTTCATTTCTGTGCAAGAGCAAGAAGCAAAACTTTGCTACCTTTGTGATTATTAGCAGCCCTGGGTTCATACTGATTAGTCCCAGTGGCACAGGGTTAATGAGTTAAGTGCGCTTATTCAATTAAGCCACCTCTTTGTTTTAGCTCACATAAATTTTAACCTGATCGCTTCAAAATTACCTTTGGCACTATTCAGTAATAGAATAAATTGAATAAATTGAATCAAAAGAAAAATGAAAGCCTTCTTAGTTTTTAAGTATGTGTGTACTTTATTTGCCCTCAGTAAAAATAAATGGATAGAAAGCTTAGTAGAGGCATTCTGATTCTGAGTTGATCTACAGTTTACATCATGGAACACAGGCAAACTGGAATTGTTTTGGGTTCTGGCCTAATGTTTGGAAGAATTTGGCAGGCTTACAAATTTTAAGTTGTTTATAGTCAGAGTTACTCTGTTATCTATTTTCCTCAAAATGCCCTTGGACTATACCTTACTTAGAGCAACTACTACAGTGCATTAGCTTGAACAGAGAATGAATGAGCCATTTCACTGGAACACCTTCTTCTAACATTGCTGCAGAAAATAGTGATTTATTTTCCTCAAAATTGCATTTTTGGGACTGTAAATTAGTAGTGAATGTCACACTGCAACGTGGAGGACCAGCTGATGGCTACAGTTAAGGCACAGCAGAACACAAGGTTTTTTCCATCTGTAAATAAGATGTTGAAAGAAAAGCCACTGGATCCCAGTCCATAGTTTTCTGCAGTGACTCTTCGGCATACAAAAACAGTATTTGATTTCAAATGCTGATTATCATCGAGAACTATCACATTTGAAGCTCTTTGATTAAATGGAGGACTTTCATAATGGCATTACTAATTACATTTGTATACACACTGACTGCCCTTAAAAATACCCTCTTAAGGTAAGATTCACCTCCTCTAACATTAATCATTTAAAAATTAGGCACCTAGTCTAAGCCAATTATCTCAGCTGCCTCTATTTTCAGTGAAGAGAGACAGACACCTCCAGAGCATGATTCATCCCACGAATCTTAGAAGGGGATGAATCTCTTGGTAGTTTCTTCCACTTATACTATGATGTCACCAAACCCAATTAGTTGAATTGACTTCTGCCCTTAGTACAAATGAGAGGCTGGATAAAAATTTTAAAAATCAAACAAAAACTGAAAAACAAAGAAAACCCACTAAATGAATCAACAATCTTTCCAGTAATGCCATATGAAATGGGGCATTATGAAAATTAATGCAATGCTATACATCCATTTTGTTTTCTTCACATGACAAGGATATTGTCCTTAAAAATGGTGACATTTTGATTGTATTCAATGGTGTACAGAATACCCTGACCTGAACAAAATGAAGTTTTGTGACTACACAACTTTTGGCAGGCAAGCAATTTCAATCTCCCTGCATCTAAATTACTCAAATCCATTCTCTTGGGGATGATTGCTACCAAGATTTCCATAGGACTGCAGTGATTACACCTTTGAAAATATCTGACATATTTTGATGTTTCTTCTAATATTTGTAGCTAAATTTCCAGCTGGAGTGTGCTCATTTTTGTTAGGAAACTTTAGGAAACCTTGTTGTTTGGTGACTTGCTGCTACTGGCAATGTCACACAGAGGGACATTTACCTGATTCACTCCCTGTACTACACATAACCAGCCTTTCTTTTGGGCTGTGTACTTCTTAATCATATGCTATTAAATCAACTTGTAACTTCTCTTGGGGAGCATTCATAAAAAAAAAATATTTCACAGTAAGTGTTTCAAGGAGCAAAAGAGAGCATGTGTGTCCTGTAAAAACATAAAATAAAAATAGAAATTAAATCAAATCGCATTAGGGTCCTGCACAGAATAAAGTCAAATTAAAATACTCATAGAGATCAATTACTTATTTGGCAGTTTAATCTGGTCTAGGATCCAGAACTGATTGCTGAACTATCTCCTAGAAATGTGATCTTCAAACTTCATCTTATTCACACAGAGGCCTTGGCAGCACAAACAGGCAGTACATCATTCCAGCTGTATCTCTGCTGCATTGGCCTCTGGTTCCGAATTACAGCATCTATCACACTCTGGCTTTTGCTTGCCAAGCTTTTAAAGGTGTGCTCTTGCTCACTGTACCTTATGAACAGCTTTCCCTTCCATCATTGGGCTTGCTTTTGAAGTTTACTGATATCGACTTATAAAATATTCTTTCTCTGCATGCCTACCCTTCTGACTACTGTGTAACTGAGACATGCATGCATATCGCAAGTGTCAAGTCCTGGTTTGAAAGTGCTTTGTCTTGCTCATGCAGACGGTGAAAACTTCTGCCCATAAATATCTGAACCTCATATGCTTTTAAATCCAGACACAATATACATCCTTTGGTTAAGATCTATTTATAATTAATAGGGTGACATGGACTGGCAGATTCTTCACTGGAAAGACTATAGACATAAACTCTATGTATATATGTGTACATATATATCTGGAGACATACTCTATTCCTCTTTTCATTTTTAATACCATCATATATCATATTTGTTTTTAAATTATGTTTTGCTCTGAATTTTTATTTTATAATAAATAAATGAATTTTGCCTGTTGACAGGCACTGGCCTCAAAGTCACATTCTTTAGCAACCTGATCATGAAGATAACCCTTCAGCTTTCAGTACCCTGTTGCTTTGCTTTCATTACTCTGTCCCTGTTTTTTTGTTTTTTTTTTTTTTTTTTTTTTTTTTTTTTTTTTTTTTTTTTTTTTTTTTTTTTCCTTCGTATTACACTGTTGTGGTTTAACCCCAGCCAGCAGCCAAGCTCCAGGCAGCCACTTGCTCAGTCCTCCATCAGTGGGACTGGAGATAGAATCAAAAGGTAAAAGGTAGAAAACTCATGGGGTGAGATTAAGACAATTTATGAGGAAAGCAAAAGCCACACACACAAGCAAAACAAAATAAGGCATTAATTCTCTTCTTCCTATGGGTAGGCAGGTGTTCCGCCACCTCCAGGAGAGCAGGGCCCCATCACATGTAATGATTAATTGGGAAGACAAACACCATCACTCCCCATGTCCCCCTTCTTTCTCCTTATATACACTGAGCATGATGCCATATAATCTGGAATATCCCTTTGGTCAGTTTGGGTCACCTGTCCCAGCTGTCCCCTCCCAGCCTCCCATGCACTCCGAGTCTCCTCGACAGCGTGGCAGTCAGGGAAATAAAAACCTTAGCTCTGTGAAAACACTGCTCAACAATAACAAAAACATCTCTACATCTTTATCATTGTGTTCAGCACAAGTCCAAAGCACATCCCCCCCCATACCAGTGAATGGGTAGAAAGCTAACTCTACCACAACCAAAAACAACACATATCCAAAATGTTGAAAGTCATTGAAATTAAATCATAGTTGAATCATCAGGATTTTTTTTTTTCTTTAATTCTAATGTTGCAATTCAGTGATTTATTTACACTAAGCATCAAACTTAAACAAGAATAATTAGGAAGAGTTAAACTCCAAGTCTGAAAGACAAAGCTGTAGTCACCCACTCTGTTTTTGTCCATTGATATACAAGTGGATGCCAGAAGAGGCTCTGTCAGCACCTCAATGTCTGGGCATGTTGCCCAGTCCTCTCTTCTGGTGTGCGTCCCTGGGGCTCGAATTCTGGGAGGTACTCAGTGGGACCAACCTTCTTCCTCATCCTCCCTGCAGAGGAAGCACATAGGTGTACCGCAAAATTGGAATTGAGAAGGTCGTTAAGACTCCATTTTATCTTTTCTTTTAACCAACTGGGGTATAAACCTTTGAGCACACCATTTCAGGAAAGGTCTCATTTGTGAAATAACCACATAGCTCTAAACAAAACATGCCTTTGAATGCAAGTGCTGTTTGTCTTTTATTAATAAACTAATTGATTGCGTATCCAGAATGGCATTTTTAATGTCGATTTCTGACTTCTTTCAATGTTCAGTGATTATATAAAGAAATTAAAAAGCTATTAGTAGCAGTAGTTGATAAAAATGTCTTTGGAGCATGCAAGAGACAGGAAATCTACAGAACAGATTCTAAGGTCTAAGCAGAAATAGTCAGAAATCACACTTATAGCCTATGACTCAAACTCAAATCATATCCATAACCCTTTTAAAAAGAGAGAGAATGAAGGAAATAAATTTGGACATTTCAGTGACACACAAAAAGGAGCCCCTTCACTATCATTGTACTCTTTCAGAAGCCCATAGAAAGGTACCTGTGGAAAAACAGGGTAGCTGAGATCTTAACAGCTGATCCTTCTCCAGAAAGGAGACAAATGAGGGTGTCTGAATCAATGAAATGTTTCATGAAAAAACATCTACAAAGCAAGTGGAATAGCAGGCTGCTTGACCATTCAGTTAAAAGTGCACAACTTCATTTAGTAATTCACTAGATGCCAATAGATGAGATGTTTAAATTACCCCAGAGAAGAAAGGTTGATAAAAAACTGTGAGTTCACACGTAAAAATACTGGAACCTTACTCTATACTTTTGAAATCACATAGACTTTGAAATAAAGTACAAAATTGAGTCCCAGGAGAATGAAAAATACAACATATCCAAGCTGATACACACCCAACCTAAGTTTTTTTGTGGCTCAAACACACAGTGGTACTTCTGGATCATTCATTTGCTGGCTGCGGCATTGAGCACTGGAAACAAAGTAATGGCTTAGATAATGTAAAAAAAGAGACTTCACCCAATTTTCCCTTCTAATAATCATAGAATCATAGAATGGTTTCTGTTGGAGAGGACCTTAAAGATCATCTAGTTCCAGCCTCTCTGCCATGGGCAGGGACACCTTTCATTAGAGTACAATAAGTACTTATGTACTTATTGGATATTTGTATGTTAAATATACCAAGAAGTTCCTGGAAGAGATTAAGTCTGCATTTTAATAACAAGAAGAAAAAAAGGAAAAATATATTCTTGTCTCAATTCAAATACAAAGTAACAAAGTAAAAGACAACAAGTAGATACAATGTGAGAGGAAGAGAAGGAAGGTGACAGTGACGATTATTACTGTAAACAGTAGTCAACAATTACCTAGTCATTGTTTAGCTTTCTATGCAAAATGCAGTACATCTGAAGGCTGCTAATCATTATCTTTCGATCTGTCTTTAGTTCCTGTAATATAGTAGTGTTCTTTACAGCTACTTGGAAAATGATTTTCCCCAGTGGCGAAGCATAGACAGCTCCCTCTTTTGTCTGTATGAAAAAAAATGAAAATAATTCACACATTTTGAAATATTAGGGCCTGATAAGGCCAAGCAGATCATCTAGCCTGACTCCTCATACATCTCAGGCAATCTATTTTCTCTTAATTTTTTCTTTATTAATCAAAACAATATATTTGAATTAATGAAGAGAGTTGTCCTGCCTTGATGCAGAAAAATTGGTACATGAAGCTTCAAAAAGTATAAAGGTACAAAAGTTCCATTTGCTTTTGCTATTCTACCTAACTACCCTGACTGTTATATATTTTGATATCTTCCTTGTTTAAGTTTATCTGGCTTCACTTGCCCTTCATTTGTTGCAGTTTTGGTCTACTGTTAGATTTAAATGTTCATTGGCAGCTGGAATCACCTCCCAGGAAGGTAATTCAGGGCAGTTCTTAACCAGCTTTTAAATAAAGTTTCTCAGCTCAAAAACTTTTCTCATTTTCAGAATAAATTTTCTTTATTTTTTTTTTCCCTCTCAGTCTTTAATCTCTTCCTGAGAAACTAGAGTCTGTTTCTCAGTATGATGCTGTTTGTTCTAGATTACAGCACACTTTGCTATATTAAATTGCACATCATTTGAATGAATCCACCTTGCTTTGTCCTCTCCTGGTTGTTATGGCAAACGTTGCCACTTTTCTCAGCACTAATTATTTTTCACAGAATCAAAGAATGTTTGAGGTTGGAAGGGACCTGTGGAGATCATCTAGTCCAACCTCTTTGCTAAAGCAGGTTCCCCTAAATCAGGTTATGCAGGATCATGTCTAGACAGACTGGGAATATCCCCAAAGAGGCAAGACTCCACAGCCTCTCTGAATCAAATTTAGGTGTCCATGATAGACACACAGTATGTGTGTGCTTTCTGACAGTGTGAACTTAAAATGAACCCAGTATAGCTTGTTTCTTTAGACAACAGTCCATATATTTGAACCAAAAGTGCACAAAACCACGAAGGGATAATGATTATGTGGCTAAACACACCACAGTTGGCTGAGGGAGATGTCAGGAACTTCTTAGTGAGAGGGGAAGAGCTGAAGCTGAAAACCTCAGAAGCTGATTTTCTCAGATTTTCTATAAATATAACTGCTCTGTACTGTGTTTAAGCACTTTGGATTAGTAGCTACAGTTCTCTGAATTCTGCATTTATTTGTCTGAAGAAGGTAGGTGCTGGAAAAGCAGAGAGGTTCAGTGTAACTGTTTCTGCTGGGTTTTGTACTCTGTACTGAGGTCCTGCCATGAACAGATTCCAGCAGGGAACTAACATTTCAGTATCAAGACTTAGGACCTGATTCAAGTTGCAGTCCAGTCTACTACAGAATGAAATCAGCTGCACTTCACACTTCTGCAATCTCCTCTCATCTGTAGAGATCACAACCTTATCCTCTTTCATTCCTTTCTGGGGGGTTGAGAGGAGGAATAACGGAGCTTTTCCAGGCCCTCTGTCTATATGTAGCTCGAGCATATAACTCTTGCTTTCCTTGTTTTCCTCTAAACCAGGAGGAAAAGTCTTTCCATTGAAATGCTAATAGAGGAACAAGCTGTATAATAAGACTGCATCCCCTTTGGGCCTACGTGTAATTTACACATAAAATGAAATTGCACATGGCCTTGTTTCATAGCATATTTGTTTAATTATCTTTCTTAAAAGCCTTTTTCAATTAATTTTCAATATTTAAAAAAGGAATAAAAATGCCAATTTATCTGTGCACCTGATAATTAAGTACAGATTGGGGAATAATTACATTATCTAATAGCAGAAATTTGTCCAGCTCTAATAACTGGCATTTTTCAACAGCTTTGCTTACTTTTTTGCTCTCCAACTGCTCTAATTCAAAAAAAGTTCACATTCTGCATGTGTCAGTCAGTCCTCACTCACCACATCAGACACTGAGCAGTTGACCAAAACAGCTCTGGCTTCACTGAGAATGAAAGAAGAAAGAATAGACGGATACAGTCTTGAATGTCTCCAAGAGGGCCATTTGTACAGTTCTATTATATACCAGTAAAATTATAACCAATAGAACCAAGAAAGTATTAAGTTCTTCATCACCTCTCACTGACTTTGAGAAACCTGTCTGACATACTGTGTTGAATTCTGATAATCTTTTTCCAAGAACACTGGAACATCCTTGTTTGACTGTCACAGTGTCCTCTAAATGCGCTGACCAGCGCTGCCCCAGGCTAGCTCAGGTGCACTGTGGCGAGCGCTCGAGAGGTCGGGGTGGCGGGCGCAGAGAGCCACCTCCTCCCTGTGGGGCCTTGGCTCCCCACACAGCGACGGGCACTTGCTGGTGACTTCAGGACTACGGCGGCGGAGAAAGGAGTCGACTCCAACTCGAGCAGTGTGATAACGGTGGAATTTATTTGGGAGAACAGACTCACACGGAGCTCTGCCTCGATCAACAACCGCCCGAGAAGAGCGCAGAACAAGCCTGTGCAGCAATTTTTAACTGAGGGAGGGAACAGGGGTGGCGACAACAGGTCTGCCAATAGGAGAACATCGGGGCGTAACTGGGGGAGTCAACTTAAGGAACAACAACCTATCCCGAGACGGAGGAGGGGTTTTCCCTGGGCACCCACCTATCACACGACGCCTTCCCTGGATCTTTCCAGAAACCAGGGAAGGGTCCCAGCTTGAGTGACGGGGCGCCCAAGGGGAGAGGGAGAGGATTGACAGGGTTAAAATAAGTAAGGGGATGATTGACATAAAACGAACTGGGACTCCTTAACTCGTAAACAAGTAGAAACCATACAGAACATAGGGGGGTACAAGGAACGAACCATTACAGCGAATTACAAAACTTCACAAAAATAAAACCTTTAAACCAATTGCGCACCTCCACATCTCCCCCTTTTTTGTTTTAAAATGATCGGAACTGGAATGGAGGAGGAAGGTATTCAGATTGTGGGTATGACTCAGCAAACCACTCGTGTTGGGTCGGATACCCCAGGCCATGTTCTTCCAGGTCTGGATTTCTCCCGTCTTCATCCTCTGGGGTACCCGGCCTCTCTTCCAGTTCCAGCTCGTCGTCTTCTCCCAGGCCTCTGGATGGCGCTCGAAGCCGGTTGATGGTGGGGGAGTGTGTGGTGCTAACTAAATTGTATAACATTCTTTTAAGGAGTCCAAACGCAATAATTACTAACATTAAAACGAACAAACATAACAAAATCGTCTTTATGATCGAAGTGACCCAACCAGAGAGTCCCCAATTGCCGAAAAGACCGCCGAGCCAGTCGTCCGTCTCCCTTTTTATGTTGGCGACCATTTCTTTCATCTGCCGGATGGAGTCATGGATGTTCTCAGCTCTGGATGTTAAATTAAAACAACAAAGCCCCTCGAACTCTTCACACCGGTGGCCATGCAAGAGTAGCAGGTAGTCAATGGCCGCCCGGTTTTGAAGGGTGGCCTGCCTCGTTGTTTCCTCATCACTCAGGAGGTTAGTGAGGGCATCTGTGGTCAAATTTGCCTGTTTAGCAACCCAACACTCTAGGTGGGCCAATTCACCTAGAGTTTTTGCGATGGCTACCCAGGGCAAAAAGATTGTGACGGCCACTCCTTTTCCTTTGGACCAATGTACAATTTCTGAGTCACAATCTGGGTCCATCGCGCGAAGGTCTCTCTTTTGTCTCGCCGAATTAGAAGCAATTTTGGTGTGCCAATTTGCTAAAGTTGTTTTGTTCGGGGTGAACAGGCTCAGTTGCCCTAGAGTGCATGGACCTCCTATGTGATGAGGGGGAATGCCTGACCAAGCCTTGTCCCCGCAAATAAAAAATGTTCCCTTCGGAAGGGCCAGAGGTCTGGTTTCTAGATTCGTGGGTACATCCACTTCCACCGTATCCTTACACCACCCACGGGGCATGTTGGTACTAGCATGGATACGGTGGTATAGACTCTCCTGCCCTTTCGGAGGGAAGTAAACGAATTTAACACAAAATGTAGCATTTACCGAACCAAGGAGCTCCAGCTCCGCGGGGAAGGCTGAAGCTTGAGAAAGGGTACGGATAAAGAAGGACCACAAGAACAAAGGATTCTTAATAAGGGTAGGACGGAAAGGCTTATCTTGGTTGGCCATCTTCTGAGCCTGAAGGAGCCCCTGGGGGAACTCCTCCGGCTTGAAGGGGATTCCCACGAGGCAGGTCGAGAGGGGATTGTCCGCTGACGCAGCCGAAAGGCATATGTGGTCCTGGCCCATGGCTCGAGCCAGGGTGGCCCACACGTTCGCCTTTGGCTGCGGGATGACCCATCCGGCGATCGGGAGACAGGCGATATAGAGTGCTACGCAGATTCCGAGGATTGGGTGGGAATTCCTCGGTCTTGGGGACACAACTTTGGTTGAGGCCATTCCTGAACTGAAAAAGACTAGAACACAAATTAATCAAGGATGGGTAGATCTGAAGAAAAGGGGAGCTCTTCCCAACCTCCGGTCTCCCTTCTCCTGCGCCTCCACGCTGCTTCCGTGACAAGGACTGATCTTTTCCCATGCGTCCCCGAGACCTTCGGGACGTAGGGCCTCACCCATTTCGATGGTATCCATTTTGGTCCCGTGGGGGTGGACACGCAAGCGTATCCACGGCCCCACGTGACCAATCCATGAGGCCCGTCCGTCTTTCCGGTCTCGGGGTCTTTGACCATGACTGGAGGCTTTGCATTGGCCTGGAACTGGGGACTGGCACCAAAATGTCGGATGACTGGTGGATTTAACCCCTCGAAGGAGCAGTTGAGGAAGTTTAGGGTAAAAAGTGCCCTGGCCAGTCTGGTGGAAGGTGGCTCCGTCTTTAACACCTGATGTTGTTGGTGGAGGACCCTTTTGATGTTCTGATGGGTCCTCTCAACCACGGCTTGGCCTGTTGGGGAATGGGGGATGCCGGTTTTATGTTCCACTCCCCATTGCTGCAGGAAGTCGCGGAACTCCCTGGAACGATACGCCGGGCCATTATCAGTCTTCAGCTCCCTCGGGATCCCCAGAAAGGAGAAAGCCTGGATGAGGTGTTTTACAGCATCCGAGGATTTCTCCCCTGTGTGGGCGGAAGCATAGACAGCCCCAGAGAAAGTGTCCACCGATACATGCACATATTTTGTCCGGCCAAATTCTGGGAAGTGTGTTACGTCAGTCTGCCACACCTCGCAGCTCCTTAACCCTCGGGGGTTCACTCCAGCACTGAAGGTTGGTAGGGCGTGCTTGGAGCAGGATGGACACGCGGCCACAATGGCCTTGGCCTGTTCCCGGGTCAGATGGAATCGGCGAACAAGGCCAGGCGCATTTTGGTGGTGAAGCTGGTGGCTGAGCTTCGCCTGCTCAAAGATGCTAGGCAGCGGGGCCATTGCAGCCGGGGCAGCGAGAGCGTCAGCCCTCCTGTTACCCTCCGCAATGAACCCAGGCAAATCAGTATGTGATCTGACATGCATCACGAAAAAAGGTTGCTCTCTGTGGGAGACTAATTTTACCAATTTAGAGAGCAAGTTGAAGAGCGCAATGTTAGGCACTTCCTGTAGAATGGACTGTTCTGCCCTGGAGACCACCCCTGCTACATAAGCAGAGTCGGTAACCAAATTGAAAGGTTCAGAGAACCTCTCAAATGCCCTGACGACTGCGGCCAACTCAGCGATTTGAGGGGATCCTTCCACCTCTTCAACATCAGCCTCCCACCGCTGAGTCTGCTGATCCTTCCAAGTCAGAACTGACTTGTGGGATCGGCCGGACGCGTCTGTGAATATTGTCAAGGCCTTGAGGGGTCTTCTGCTCTGAACACTCTTTAGAGAAAGCACAAATTTATTGTCTTGATTAAAAATTTTGTGGGCAGGCCGATGGATAGAAATTTGTCCCGTAAAGGAATCCAAGGCGAACTGTAGAGATTCATTTTCCTGAATCAAGTGCTCTAACATGGCTTTTGTAATTTGGCCCGATCGAAGCCCAATTGGAACGTGAATGCATTCAAAATCACAACCGGCCAGATCTCGAATCCGCGATCTTGCTTTGCGGATCAGCTCAGCCACCAGTTCCTGTGGTCGGGTCATCCTTTTGGATCGTTGATGGCTAAGGAATACCCACTCGATGATCAACAGCGGATCTTCCTTGCCACGATCCTTCTTGGGGGTTTCCTTCCACTGGAAGATTACCCCATGGAGGTGTGGCAGTCTTCCCATGACTATAAATTTAAAGGGCAGGCCAGGATCACATCGGTGGGCCTGTCTCTTGGACATGCATTCTTGCACTTTCTGGAGGGCTAACTCTGCTTCTGGGGTAAGAACCCTAGGAGAACTCAGCTCCTCTCCCCCTTTCAATAAATTGAAAAGGGGGGCTAGGTTTTCGGTGGACAGACCCAGCCAGGGCCTTACCCAATTCAAGGATCCACACAGTTGGTGAAGATCTGCGAGGGTGCTTACTTTGGTTTTGATCTCCAATTTTTGCGGCACAATGGTCCGCTTGCTGATCTCAAGCCCGAGATATCGCCAGGGCGGCATCCGTTGAACCTTCTCGCTCTGCAACTCGAACCCTGCAGCAATCAATGAATCGATTGTCAGGTCAAGCGCATGGGACAGATCGTCATCGCTCGGGGCACACACAAGGACATCATCCATGTAATGATAGATGATGGCCTTGTCCGCGGCTGCGCGGACCGGGGACAGCAAGGAGGCCACATACCATTGGCAGATAACGGGGGAGTTTTTCATCCCTTGCGGGAGAACTCGCCAATGGTAGCGTCTCCTTGGGGCCGCTCGGTTGATGGTAGGTACCGAGAACGCAAAACGAGGGGCATCATCCGGGTGTAGGGGAATTTGGAAGAAGCAGTCTTTAATATCAATCACAGCCAGATTCCAATTTTCTGGGAGCATGGTCGGGGAGGGCATCCCTGGTTGTAGAGACCCCATGTCCTCAATAACATTATTAATTTGTCGAAGGTCGTGGAGGAGCCGCCACTTGTCTTTCCCCGGCTTTTTGATTACAAAAATTGGAGAATTCCAAGGGCTGTTGGTTTCTACAATATGGCCCTTGGCCAATTGCTCCTCGACGAGCTCCTCAAGCGCCTTTAATTTTTCTTTTGACAGCGGCCACTGTTCTACCCACACTGGAGAATCTGTAAGCCAATTTAGTTTTTGGGTAGGGCGCTTCTCAGTGACCGCTACGGAAAAATCCGAAGAGGGGTCTGGAATGTCAATTTTGACCCCCCATTGGGACATTAGGTCTCTTCCAAGCAGGGGCTCCTTATAGTTCAAAACGAATGGGCGAATGTTTGCCAATTGCCCATTCGGTCCCTTAATTTGGACCACGCCTTTAGATTGCCTTGCCAATTGGAGACCCCCTACGCCCTGGACGTGTCCAGCAACGTTTTGCAAGGCCCAATGTGACGGCCAGTCTTTCTCAGGCACGACCGTCACATCTGCCCCCGTGTCTAACAGGCCTGTGATGTGCAGGGCCTCCCCACCCACACTAAACTCACATCTTACCCGGGGCCTTTCCTCCGTGATTGCCTGCACTGGGCAGACATTGGGCGTTTCTGAGTCTTTTCTGGACCCCAGGGTAGGAATAATTTGAGCAACTATTTGACCTTTCGGTAAATATGTTGGTGGGTGGGTGCAGCGCAGCCAGAGAGCGATCCTCCCAGGATTGTTAACAAGCGTCCCTGGAAGGATCTCGATCTCCTGCGGGGTGTGTTTACAGTCCCCGATAACGATGAACTCACCTTCTGTCACTGGCCAGGTACCTTGCTCCTCAAGGTTGACGGATGTCACTGTCCAATCGGTGTTTTTCAGATGTAGTCCCGCAGTAAGCCTCAACCTGTGTGGTGGATATTTAGAATTTGTTGTCAATATCGGTTTGGCAATGTCATGGTCAAGGAGTGTCGTGTCTGGTATATGTGTTATGTCATTTGGTGAAACGGGCAGCGTATCATCGGCGCTCTTATATTGTTCTGCCCCCCTTTCCTCCTGGTCCACCCTATTTTTATCATCGCGCCGGGTGGATCCGCGCTCCCAACCTAGTTTTTTTGGTTAGTTTTCGAGCCTGTCATCCCTCCTCCCCCGCCTCCCCCTTTTTTGTTTTTAAAGGTTTCAAATTCCTTCCTCAGCTGGCATTGGGAAGCCCAATGTCCAACATCCCCACACAAATAGCACCGTCGTTGGTTTGGGACATATGGCTTTCGTTGTGGTGGTGGTCCTGAGTTCAGGGACGTTGTGGAGCCCAGCGCAGCGATCCTTGGATTTCGCGGGCGTTGTTCGTTATCAGCGGCTTGCAGCAGCGGGACCTTCACCTGGCAGACTTGTAGCATGTCAGGAACCGTAGGTGGGGGATATAAGGGAAGACTCAAGATTGCGTTCCTTGAGGGTGCATTAGCATTATTGAACGCCATCTCCCTTAATATCCCTGGTCTTACTGCCGTATCAGCCACCTGTAACTCAATAGCTCGCGTTAGACGCTCCACAAATGACGTGAAGGATTCCTTGGGCCCCTGAAAGATCTTGGAATAGGGAACTATAGGTCCATCAGGAGCCATTCCGAAAAAGGCAGTTATTGCAGTGTCCCTGCTCACGTGGAGGGCCTTTGGTGGGATGGTAGTAGCTTGGTCCGTCGGTGCGACCCAACGTCCCTCACCCACAAGGTGGTCGAGGGTTAGGGCATTCCCTTCCTCGTCGATCGCGGTCTCAGGATCGACGAGGAGACCTGGCAAGGCATCCCCCAGCAGCCTCCTCCAAGCAGCCTCCCAGAGTTGAAACTCCGTGCTATTCATGAGGCAGGAGAAGAGCTGCTTAAGGTCCGCCGGTGTAACTGCAGTGGCACAAAGATCGGAACGGAGAAGGCCCCTAAAATAGGGACTCTCCCGTCCATAATCCTTGTGCGCCTTGCACAAGTCTTTTATTACAGATTGAGGGAATGGATGGTACACAGGTCGCACATGCCCTCCGCGTGTGTTCTTAAAAACCACGGGTGCTAGGGATGGAATGGGAGAGGGTTGGGGCAGGCCCCTGGGTTCCGGGTCCAGATGCCCCTCCTCCGGCACCCAACCGTGGGAACCGGAAGGGGGAGCGTGGGAACCGGAAGTCCAAGAACCCCGCCTTCCGGGAGGGGGAGTGGTCTGGGAGGATGATGCTCTGGTTGGGGCGGAGTCAGGGGTGTGGTAACTGGGAGGAGCAGTGGGAGGAGCAAGAGGAGGGGACTTTGGAGAGGGAGGAGCAGGGGGAGGTGGTCTCTTGGGAAGGGGAGGGGTCATGGAAAGGAAGGGGTTGGTCGAGCTAGGGGCGGGAAGAAAGGGATTGTGGGTAGGAGAAAAGGGGGATGGGGAGGACCGTGCCATGCGGTCCCCGCCATCTTGTGGATAGTAGTAGGGAGAAGGAGGGAAGCCATCTTGGGACTGACACTCACCATCAATGCTAAATCGAACACGGGGTTTTGCAACTGGGGAAGAATAGGGAAGGAAAGGGTCTCGAGCCACCTGGCCAGGGTGCCTCGGGACATCCCGAGCAGTCCGGCCGAGACTGCCCGGGCGGGGGGATCCGGGTGTCCTGAAGGAGCCTGAGCGGGCAGGGGAAACCCCTGCCGCTCCTTTCAGAATACCCTTTTGGGGTCGAGGGGATTTGGGAGAGGGTTTAGGGGAACAGGGGGACGGCTGTCTACAACTTTGCCCTTTTTGCATTTCATTTTGTGTTTTAGTCGCAGAACCAAGCTGCACAACCAAATTAAAGTACTTTTGAGCATCCTTTTCCCCCGATCTGGCCAATTGAGACAATTTTCTTTCTACGCAGCACCAAAATTGGGCTGAGCAAATATGATCAGGGGTAGTTTTAGGGAAATGCAAAAGGAGCCATTTAACAAACCGTTTTAAATCGCTCGATGAAACCTTCAATCGAGCCTCTTCAACTACAGAACGTAAACCATAATATACACTCCTCTGGGCAACCGAGAGCTTAACACCCATCTCTCCTATTAAAGGTTGCCCCCAGATGACACCCAAGCAAAAGGAAAAGCTAAACAAAGATAAACTGCAGAACCTCTTTCCAACCGAGTAGGGTTCAGATCTCCCTCCCTCGGGGGACTGCACGAAACAGAAAACCGATGGCTCAAAAACACCAGACAAAAGAACCACCGCGCGATACCAAATCGCCAGAAAGAAAAGGGGAAATAGAACAAAACTGAACAAAAGATGACCCACAAGAAGGCTCCCAAATCAGGAGGATAGGGCAAACCCAAATCCCCCTGGGCTGCGCAGCCAGAATCCCCTCTTGGGATTCCGTCCCCAGACAGCACTCCCCCCACCAGGGAGTAACTGCCAAAAGTAAGCAGCACTTCGGCTACTTACCCCTTCCTGGGATCTTCAGAAGCTTGGGGTCTCCGGCTCGCCGCCTGAAGAGGACTCCAAGGGTGTTCTGGAGCTGTCCTCTTCTCCCCTGGGAGCGAGTTGGGAAACCGCTCAGACCAGGGGTAGCGTGTCGCCCAAGGATGTCTTCGGCTTTTTCCCAGAGCCTAGATCCGTGCCGCGGGGTCCGCACCGTCGCCGGGGGGGGCCCCACGTTGGGCGCCAGAAACGCTGTCACAGTGTCCTCTAAATGCGCTGACCAGCGCTGCCCCAGGCTAGCTCAGGTGCACTGTGGCGAGCGCTCGAGAGGTCGGGGTGGCGGGCGCAGAGAGCCACCTCCTCCCTGTGGGGCCTTGGCTCCCCACACAGCGACGGGCACTTGCTGGTGACTTCAGGACTACGGCGGCGGAGAAAGGAGTCGACTCCAACTCGAGCAGTGTGATAACGGTGGAATTTATTTGGGAGAACAGACTCACACGGAGCTCTGCCTCGATCAACAACCGCCCGAGAAGAGCGCAGAACAAGCCTGTGCAGCAATTTTTAACTGAGGGAGGGAACAGGGGTGGCGACAACAGGTCTGCCAATAGGAGAACATCGGGGCGTAACTGGGGGAGTCAACTTAAGGAACAACAACCTATCCCGAGACGGAGGAGGGGTTTTCCCTGGGCACCCACCTATCACACGACGCCTTCCCTGGATCTTTCCAGAAACCAGGGAAGGGTCCCAGCTTGAGTGACGGGGCGCCCAAGGGGAGAGGGAGAGGATTGACAGGGTTAAAATAAGTAAGGGGATGATTGACATAAAACGAACTGGGACTCCTTAACTCGTAAACAAGTAGAAACCATACAGAACATAGGGGGGTACAAGGAACGAACCATTACAGCGAATTACAAAACTTCACAAAAATAAAACCTTTAAACCAATTGCGCACCTCCACATTTGACACCAGTGGAAGCACATGTGGAAGAGAGATGTGCAATGGATAATCACATGGCAGTGCACTGAGGGGGGGAAAAAAAAAAAGAAAAGTTGCTTGGCTTAATCAAGAGAGTACCAAGAAAGATAGAAAACACATGTTGCTGGGATGAAAATCTCTAAAGCAATGAGGTTCAAATAGGAACTTTTGTACCAAAACCAGCCTGCTGATTTTTCCACTGATGCGGTAAGGAACAGCTCCCTGTGGAAAATGTCCTGCCTGGACATCCTTTTCCCTCCTTCACCATATGAGTAGCCTAAAATTGGCCATTACTGCCTGGTACAGTGCTATGAAAGGGCTGAAGAGGCTTGGAGGTGTTCTCCTGCAGGTAAAGCCCTTGGCTCTGCATGATCCCAACTGCTACTGGTGCACCAGGTCACTAGAAATGGAGAAGCCCCAGTTCTGAATTCAGCTTATTCATCCATGAGAGCTGGAGCAATGCAATTTGAGGGATATATGAAATGGGATGAACAAAAGCAGCAGCTTGGGGTTTCAAGGCAAATAAATGAAATTACCTCCTGGAAATAGCTGGACACAGCTAACATTGGCTACTATTGCATGCTGTGGGGCAGAACAAGACTCATTGGTTCATCAAGACCCCAGAGAGTTCATTTAAGTCCCTAAGGAGCAGTCTAGATGTAAAACAAGCTCCACACAGTTGTGGGCTCCTCTGCCACAGAGGGAGTTGGAACTTTCTCATATAGGCCAGATACATAATATCAAAGATCTAGTCTATCCCCATAAATGGAACTGCTTCTGTACTTCTTACCTACAGAACAATTATGGTAGCGTGTGGGAACCACTTTGTAATTTAAAAAGATTTACTAAACAGCAGACAGACAGTTCCACCTTACCTCATTTAAGGAGGAGATTTTCTACCTTTATGAGCTGTGATGTTCTGTTTCTGCCGCTGAGCTAGAGGCAGTACGATGGAAAACAGTCATGTCACGCATTTCACCAGTCTCAGGGTTGAGTGAAGGTTGATTTGTGCAACCAGAATGATAGGGAGGAAAAAAGAAGAAAGTATTAATGAACATTTTTCTCAGTCAGTTTTTCTAATGCCATTATTACTAGCTGCCAAGTTTAGTTTCTATTGCTGAATCATGTTTGGAATGCAAGGGGAACAATAGGGTTTCAGGTCAAGCACTTGCCAGCTGCCTGACAAGGTAAAGATCAGGGTTTTTTTCAAACAGCAAACATCTTAAGGCAAAGATAGTGTTCTCCACGTCCCAACAATACGCGTTTCTTTGCATTTTCTCCTGCTTCTGTCTCTGATTCTGGTTTATATCACTTCACCTTGGAGTTAATCAGGCTGGTGCTGACAATTAGGCTCGTTCACGCTTTCCCTTCAGAAGCCTTGTTCTCCAATTAGGCTGCCTGGCCCATTCCATGCAGCCAGAAGATAATGTGACTGTTCCCTGTATTTAGTCCCAACAGCATCTGCAAGGACACCTGGCAGCTAAGGGTAGAGCTTTTAATCCCTGACCTGTCAAGGCAAACTGGACAATAAACCAGTTCACTTTATAATTAAAAATAGTAATATTTTTAAAATATCCATATTTGTGCATGCGTGGTTTGGGTTGTTTCTACTGTTGTGTGTGGGGTTTTGTTTGTTTGTTTGTTTGTTGGGTTTTTTTTGTTTGTTTTGTTTACTTGCTTTAAAGGGAATTAAAGTTCCAGCTAAGTACCTCATAGAAGTAACTAAAGTGCCTGTTCAAAGTCTGTTATAGAAAGTGATCAGTATTCAGTGGATGTTAAATACCTAAGAAGCTTAGGCATCTAATTACAAATTTACCTACTTACATATGTGGAAAACTGGAATGCTTTCTGTGCAGCTAACACTCATAATCTATAAGTTGCTGTTACTGAAAGACCAGTTAGGATTTTTCTTAAAAACAGATGCATTCTTCTTTATTACATATAAGGTAGCTCAGTCATGAACCAAAAGCTTCTATTGCACCCAGAAAACGACACAAATCTGGCATTCTTTTTCTTTCTCAAGAACCAACCCTTGGTTTTTAAGGAATGTCATTATAACTGACAGAAGCAGTAATGACAAAAGGGTGAAATAGATGATTAGCTGTATATTATGCTGCTTCCCCTTTTGGTCCTGGAATGGAAGGTCTGTGTGATTACAGCTGCAGTACAACTGAACTATAATACTATCTTGGATATGTCCTACATGCAATTCCATCACAAATCGTTTCCTTCTTTTGCCTTGCGTAAGGTCTCACAGACTAAGGTCTTAATTCTGATTATAGCTGTTCCCCATGCAGTCAACATTTTATTTATCCTCCCAAGCTTGCACACACTGTTGTCTCTGTGCTGATTGCTCTCTGTTAACTTGATATATGAATTCTGGCTTGCTTCAGAAAAGGACCATAAAGTATTTGATGATGATGGTGTGGACCTGAAAAGTGTTTCATAGCCAGTGGGCAGTGAATTTTGTTTGGATCAAAGAATATACGCCAGCTGGGGCCATGTCACCAAAACTACTCTAAGAGGAATACTGTACATCACATGGCTTGATTTTCTGGTCATCACCTGTGTGTTTCTGTTTGGACATATTAGCAGTAATAGTCAGCAGAACCCGTGGTTGCTGATGACATAAGAATGTAGTTGTAGACTGAGTGGTCATAAGGAGTGACTGTAGTTTTTTATTATAGCACTGCAGTCCAGAGTTTGTCAGTGAAATGGCTAGACATCAAATGATACCTGTCAAAAAGAAATGTTTATTCTTCTGTTAGTATCTGTACTTTCTTGTTAACAAGATTACTCCTTCTTCTTCTGGTGAAGCTTCTGAATAAGTATTTATAGCCTTATTAAAAATAAAAGAATACCTGAAAAATGCTATAAAAGTAAGTATTTGTCAATCAAAGTTTAGAAATGTTTATTTTATTCCCTATTATATCTCCCTCATGGTCTGCACCTGGGGGCCATTTATTATGGAAGTAATCACAGAAGCTATTGATAATGCCAACATACAAACATTAGCTGCTTTCCATGCTGCTGGAGACTTTGTGGTTCACTCTCATAAAGACTTAATTAAAGAGCACTGCTAAGGAAAGCAAAATAGACATTGCTTAGCTTGGTTTGTTGAGTTGAAACTTCAGTGATTCTTTTGTGTAATACTAACGATAGCAAGAATACAATTTTCAACAAATTAAAATTTAAGAACAGATATTCTACAGTCTCTCAGTGTGTTAGCTCCTACTTAAGCTTGGTTGAAAATGATGTTATAATCTTGACTTTAGTTAAAAGTAAAATATTAATGAGTATTTTGTCTCTTACAGTTATGCAATGTCAAATGTCCATCTAAATGAAGCTGCCTTCATTATCTCAAAAAAAATTTAAATTTCCTCCAAAGCTGTCTCTATCTTAACACCTCTGAAATTCAGCGGTTTTTTTTTAGGAATTGAAACACTGCTGACAGGTTTCAGTGGGCATTGTGTACAACTTTTGATTTTGATAACACACAGTTAATAGAGTATAGACAAAAATAGGCACATAGTCCCTGGCATCAAAAATCTACATGATCCTTCTTTTCAGATAGCCACTCCTATCCAACTCCACTGCAGAGAGGACAGCATGGAAAAGTAGAGGACACAGGAATTATGGAATTATAGAAGAATATGGCATAATGCAGAGAATATCAAGGGTCTTGTAGAAGTTGAAAACAAGGCAAAGAACCTTTAGGTATGGATATGTGGAAAGATTACTCTGTAAAGCTGGTTGAAGATGTCACACTCAAATGTCTTTTTCCTAAGACAATGGTGTTTTTGACAGAACAACAATTTTTGTAAGAAGGTTTGTCATTTGGGGGGACATTTTACATTGATGATATATTTCAACAGAACAAAATACCAAAATTTTGATAGATGAAAATTTGAGCAATTTTTTTTTTTTTTTTTTCCTGGCAGGCAGTTTTAAGGAGACTACATAGGTCTTAGGTTCTTTTTAAAGTAATAAAGAACTATTCACTTCAAAATGTTTTTTACAGTATTAGAACGAAAACAGGAAAGGTGATAAAAAGATTAAAAAAAAAAAAAAAGACAAACAAAAAGAACAGAGCTGGAAAGGAAAATATGAAAAAAAGAAGTGTCATGGGATATGTCTGGGAGAATTTTAACGGACAGGAAAATGATCAGTGTCAACAAATAGCAAGAAGTCAAGAAAAGCAAATAAACAGAAGTAAATGGTGCAAAAACATATGGGCAAACCCACATCTTTCTTATGAGTTCTGGAAAAGATAGTAGAAGGTTTGGTTTTGACATTTTAGATCTGCCAAGAAACTCATAGTGTTTCAGCTAATCTATTCATTGGTTTGCATCAATTTGTATTTTCCTTAATGGAGCCATCTTTGACATCAACAGGAAAAGCTAATGCCTGCATATCAAACGGCAAGAAGAAAGCAGGTGCCATTCTATCCATAGTGCTGGGATACGGCTGGAGTGCCGTGTATGCTTACCCCAGCTGTGACTCATGGGGTTTTGTCATGCCCTTCTGCATGCAAAAACAAGGTACAGGAAGAGAATTGCAGAACCATTGCAAACCTAGGAGGAATACTTGGGCTGATGACTGGATTTTTTTGTTTTACTCACAAATTGTTACTGCATGGCCCAACTTCTCTAACTTCACCATGTTTTGCCCCATTGTCTTTATAGTGTTTTATGGAAACACTTCTGTGCCTTTTCCTTTTGTTTTGCCTTAGAACCCCTGTGCTGTAACTCATGCCCCTTTCAGCTGTCCTTTCTCCGTGGCAGCTGACCTTTGGTACCCCAGTTCTGATCCCACCTTTGTGCTTTTTGGCAGCACTCAGAATCTTCTCAAAGCCAGAGTTCAAAGGAAATCCCAGAGAAGAAAGGCTACCCAGGGCTATGCATTTGCCGGCTTAAGCCCAGTTTTTAGCTCCTAACAGAATTTATTTTATAATGTCAGAGTGTTACAGCAACACAATCCTTTCCATAGTCTCCTGAATAAACCAACTCGGAGGAGTTAAAAAGTAAAAACCTATACCCAGTGTTTACAGGGAGTCCTGTAAGAGACATTTTTGTGCTCCAAAAAACAGGACAGAGTGTTGTTAACTGCCATAACTAAATATCTAAAGTGAAAGAGGAGACTAAGCATTTCACCTAGTTGGAAACTTTTGCTGCACACAGCAGCAAAACACAGACTACAACACAAGGGAGGAGCCACTGTAATTGCCTTTTGCTGTGATCTCTAGATTTTTGATTGAAAGGATCATGTCTGGGGTTCTATGCTCATTCTTTTCTCATAAGCTCTCAGTACTTAGAAGTCTTTTCTTCCACTCTTAATTTGCCTGGAGCAAGGCTTTTATCTAGACTTTTAGCCAAGAGGCACATGCTGAAATATTCATTGGTAGAAATTGTGCCATGGGTGTTTTTCCCCATTTGTCCAGTTCTATGTCATTAAAATAAGGTTGAATGCAATGAAAATAGGATTTGACACAGGAGAATAGCATTCTCTCAAAAACTTTATATAATAGGCAATTAACCCTTTTCAGTGCAAGAATTGAAATTCTCAAGACTGCTGAATAATATCCTCTCTCAATGGCCCTTTATCATTGCATCAAAATGGAACTGAATATTATAACTTCACTTGGTGGAAGACTCAAATTTTAATTTGCAATCTTTGATAAGGATGGTTTAAAGATTTTGATATTTTATTTTTATACTGATCTCTACCTAAACATGATGGTCTCTTGAGGAAATACAAAATCCATGTGTCCTTAAAATCTTATAATGTGTACCTAAAATCCATTCTTATTCCTTTCTTGCCTTCTCATAACACTTGTGATCATATGAAATTATTCAAAAGACAATTTTTATTTGGAATTTGGAATTAAAATAGAAGTATTCATAAATTTCAAAGGTTAAAAATTAAACTAAATCAAAGAGGATCCCAGATATATACAATTAAGCCTGGAATAGTTTTGACCTTATACAAAGCTGGCCTCAAAGCTCATCTGTTAGCCTTGCTTAGAGCGTGGGTCAGGTGAACTCTGTGTGAACTCTGTAGGTCCCTTCTGATCAAAATCTTTCTGTGATTCTATTTTATTATTGTAATGGAAGCAGATACTCAATGTGCAGAGAGGAGTAATTTTTTTAAAAAACAGAGTTTAAATTAAATCAGTTAGCAACAGCAGGCAGTAAAACAAAAGTCTCCAGTATGATATTATTTCACCCTGTGTTTGAGGGGCTAATCCTAGGCCTGATCTGAGAGGCTTCCCAAGAATGTAAATCCAATTACATATAAGACATTTCCTTGTAGACATACTGGAAATTTCTTTGCATTTATTTGCATGGTTCCTGTCAGATTTTGTTACCTGATACCAGACACATAATACTTTAACAACCTTTCTCTTCTCTAAAGATCTTAAAGAACATCATGAGAAGTCAGAAATTAAAACATGTATAACTTTTAAAATGGGGAAATATTTTGGTCTTGCACATGTATCAGTTTAAAAACAGACACAAAGAAATAAAGTAATTTTCTAAATATTTTGCAAAGAAAATTAAAAAAACTATTATGCTTGTGCATCTAATTGATATAACATAGGGCTTTGAACCTGTGGGCAGCAGAGGCTAGAACAGTTTCATATGACATCCCTCTGCCTCCTTGCCTTCATAACTCTGGACTGTTTAGAAAATCAGGTAAGTTATAGCAAATCTACAATTTCATGAAAAGATATATTTTTCCTGTCATAAGTGGTCATTTGTGTAGGTTACACTGTGAAAATTTTAAATGTATATCTTTTTTCAGCGAGCATTCTAACGTATGCATTACAAAATATCTAAGTCCAAGATTTAAACAGTTTAAAGTTAAGCAAGAGAGTTTAATTTTAAAGTTAGACAATGAAATATTTGTTGGCATTTGACTGATGGAAGGAGGTGAGACCCATAAGAGATAGTCTCTTAGTATCTGAATCTGCAATTTCCCCTAGATATCTGAAGGGATATATAAATTTTTATATATATATATATATATATATATATATGGAAGATCCTGCTGAGTGCCTCAAGGTCTCTAAAGAGAGGCACATCTGTGCCAGCCCAGTAAGAAATTTCTGGAGCGCAAGTCCAGTCATTCCATTCTATCTGAGTCCTGTGTCAGTCCCTGAGGCTCCTTTTTGAATTTGACCACAAGATTTCTCAGAGTAGAGATGGTGACCTGAATCAGGAGCTCTAAGGTCCACATATGTAAGCCTCATGGGAGCTCTGCAGTGCGTGCTCTGCCCTGTCAGACACAGGCACTGGCCGTGTTCTGTCCTGCTTTATTCCAAAAGGAAAGAGTACAGGGAAAGACCCAAAAGCCACAATTCAATAGCTTTGATTCTTTTTCAACCATTACCAAGCTAGGAATAATAAATCTGGCATGAAGTCTCTAACCTTTTGGCCTGCCAATTACAGAGGGGGAAAAAAAAAAAAAAAATCCACCATTTCAGTTGCTTCAGATTTTTCCTAAGATGCATAAGAAGAGAACTTGGCACTCTAGGGCTAATGTGCTGGGTTTACCCTTTTTGGCAAAGTGAGTCTGTATTGTCATCCTTCTGCAGTAAAAATGCTGAGAAAAGGCCTTGACTGCAGGACATCGTGTCTTATCACGATGTTGTCTACGTATCACCAAATTCTTCTCTCAGGTACCTTAATGTATGTCTGGAAATGCTTTACTGAAGTGAATGGCTGTGATTCTAGCTTTACAGCAACATCGTTGGCAGTAGATTTTGGCCTTTGGCAGCTTTTTCTCTGACTTTTCTCAGTGCATAGTAGCATATGTGCTATTTCAAAAGAAAAAATTCGTAATGTTGCCATGATAGAAGTACAAGTGCAGCCAAGGGTATTAGAGCAGACTCCTTGATTAGATCAAAATTGCTTAAGACAAGACTGACTGCTTCAATGACTTAACACAGCTGTAGGATCTGAAAGATTATGATAGAAACAGCACCAGTGGTCTCCCCAACCACCTTAAAACTAGCTTCTTACACTAAAAATAAAAAAACAAAAAAACCAAAAAAAACCCAACCCACCAAAAACAAACACACACCAAAAAAACCAACCAAACAAAAAAAACCCAAAACCAACCAAACAAACAAAACACAAAAAACAAACACACAAACAAACCTACAAGCAACTGCAGAGTTTTAATGGATAAATGTAAAATATTTTTCTAAAGCAAAGCAAATACCCTGGTAACTACTTAACACCACTGGACGGCAGTCAGAAAATTACTATCTAATAAAAAAGCAGTTGGCATAACGGGTAAATGAACTTTCTCTGCTACTCCACTTTTTCCAACCTGATATGTCAGCAACAGAATAAGTTTCACTTAACCCTCAAACTGGATGGAGGTAAATACAGCAATTCTGATTATGATATGTAAAAAAAAAATGGAGAATAGCAATGAAGTACTTTACATCCCAAGAGTATGAAAACATTTAAAGTTTATGGATCTGGCACAGGGAAGAATGATCATGATCACAGCTGGATTGCATTTCAGTATTTAAATTGTGATCCTTGATTCAACACAGTCATTTTTTCTAACTGAAAAAACAAATCTATTCCGACTTCTTTTTGTTATAATTCACTTATTAACCAATTCAGCAGTGACTTTTCCAAATATGTTCAAAAAATTCAGCATGAATTTGCTGGTTTTGGTCAATTCTCCTGCCAGTGGATGTGCAGACCTTCAGAATTAATTTATTTAAAACTCCAAGTGAATATCTGAGGAGCTGTTCTGCAATAAGCTCCACTCATGTTAGAGATGCAGATCCGTTTTGGACAGTCGCAGGAATCCCATGTGTTGTATGAGTATGTTTGGGAGAAAAAGGAAATCTTTTCCTGCCCCCTATACCTCAGTTTCTAAAATGGCTTCTTGGGAGCACACAGTGCCTAAATAAGCAGGTACATATGTCCTAGGGTAACTTAATGATGCTTGTATCCCCAATCGTCTGTTCTGTTTGTGCTGTATATTGAGTCCTGTGCCTTTAAGACTGGTTCTAAGAGCAAGGAGAAGCGCGGAGTTTGTTTTGAGAAAACTGCCCGACTCCTCCACATTCTTCTGCGGACGGGGTGTTCGGCGGAGGCTTGGAGAGACTGCAGGACAGAGATCTTTTTGCTTTTGGTTAGTTTCAGCTAGCTAGGGCAGAGAAGTTCCCTGGACTGTTTTTTTTCCTTTTTCTTGGAACTGTTTAAACCTGCTCTGGACTGAAAACCCAGGGGAGCACTGGGGGCTGCACCTGCGGCCCACCGGGGCCTGGACCTCGGCATTTTCCAGCAGCGCCGGAGGGACTGGGACTGAGGAGAGGCTGAGAGAGAGAGCCGAGCTACACCCACGGCAAGGACTTTCTCAATTTGCCATATCACTTCAGAAGGAGAGGTTTTATTGTTTCATATTATTCATTCTTTATACTTGTATGCACTTCATTTGTTTAGTAAAATAGTTTTTTCCACTTTTCTCCAAAGAGTTGTTTTTTTTTTTTTTTACCGGACCGGTTGGAGGGAGGGTCCACTTGGGTTTGCTTCCTTAGAGGGATCCTATACAGGGGTTTTCCCCCAAATTTGTCCCCAAACCAGAACAACATATCACACAATCTTTCAGACATTTTTACATCCTTCTTTCCATCCTGTACTGAGAAATTCACCCCCCAAAAAGCTACTGGTTTCTATTGTCCTCTACATTTTTGTCCAAAAAATGGCAAACAATGAATGGCAGCAAGGAGAAAAGTTGTTTCAATATTGTTTTCTACTACCCCGTTACAATAGTCTCTAAAGAGCAATTAGGTAAAACGCGCGCTATTACTGCTAGTGAATCTTTGGACAAAATATTCACTATTACAACCCAAATATGAGCACATATCACAATGACTCAAAACTCACCAAATAGTTTTGGCTTTGAAACTGAAGACCAGAAATGATCTTTGGCAGACTATTTCCAGTACATTCATTTAAACTGAAAAAGTTTCCACTAAATTAGTTAGCAGATCTCTTTGCAGACAGATATTCAAAAACAATGATTGTTATTAAAAAATTGAATTAAATTGAATTTAATTGCTCAATGGCATTCAATGAGTTCTTTTTCTGGTATGGATTAAATCTTGCATTCATGGTTCTCTCAGGTTTGTTATTTGCAAGAACTAGTGATTACCTGTGGCAGATAGAGTTTTTCCTTCCTGCTCACTGATGTCTTTAAGCCAGACACAATGTAGGATCATTGTTTTACACTTACCCTTGAAATTAAAAATAACTTATTATAGACATGGGAATTCCACACGAGCAGACAGAAGTACAACAAAAACATTGTTATTTCTTTTACAGAAAGACATTGGGACAAAAGAAAAAAAAAAAAAAAAAGACAAACCCCAACAAATAAATAAAGACAAGAAAACACTCCTGGAAAAAAACACAACAACAACAACAAAAAAACCCCAAAACCAAAAACAACAACCAAAAAACCCAAAACAAAAACAACAACAAAAACAACAACAAAAAAAACCCAAAACAAAACAAAAACCCCACCAAACAAACAAACAACCAAACAAAAAAAACCCCAGGACAGGAGGGTAATGTTAATTAGTGTCTGGCTTAGAGGTTCCATCAGAATCTGGATACAAAAGCAGAACAGCACGCTTGAAAACTCTCTGAAATCACAGGGTCTTTAGGTGATTACTTGGCACGCTTGGGTTCTTCTGAATTTTACATCATAGAGAGTGAGGACAGCTCTAGTTTTTACTGGCAGTTATTTGTGGAAAACTTGGGCAAAATTCTGTCTTGCCAAACAGGTACAGACAGTGTAAGGTCTTCCCTTTCATTAAATTAAACTGGACTGCAACATTAAGATCGGGTTCATAGAGAAAAAAAAAAAAATCTCATAGAGTTATTCTGCAGTCACCTTTCTCTTTTCCAGGGATGGAAAAACTGTGAAAATACTTTTGTTATACAGAAGTGGCCACAGAAAATTACAAATATTTCCCCATATTACAGAATATTAGAATATTACAAATGTTTCCCTAATTCCTTCTCCTAAAAGTCTCTGTGGAATTTGCTTTACTAGTTTCAATTCATAGATAGTACTTCTCTAAAGTAGCAAAGATATATCCAACTTTTTTGTGTGTGTTTAAATATGTAGCTGAAAACCCTAATCGCAATTTAATTTGACTAAATACTTACATACTTTATGGTCAATCATCCAGATCTTTTACAAGGTTCCTTGGCTTTGGAATTAGTAATCTCAAATGGTTCTATATATGAGCCTTGTCTAACATGACATATATTGAAACAGACTGTGGAACGATCACTTAGAGATGAGATCCTTGCTACAGTTTTAGTGAACCAAAGCTAAGAGGAAAATTATTCAATTATAGTAAATTTACAGTAGCTTCATATTTGATAAAAGTGGTTCTTCTATCATCAGAGCGTCATATTGAAAACCCTTGAGCAGCAAAATAGCTCTATAAATGCTGGGGATGTTTTAGCCACTTATTAAGAAAATTCATCTGTCCTGATTTTTTCATGAACACTTGGCTTTTTGTACAATAATGGCTATGAAGACATTTTTGGTTAATGTATTGATGGCCCAATTTACCTTGGATAGCAGTGCACCAGGGAGAGCAGTGTTAGTGGAAATAGTTGTGGTAAAATTTGCAGCTCTGTAATTAACCCAGGGGCTGTCAGTGCTCTGGGTGGCACCTGTAGAAGGATCTGATGCAAAGAATTCAGCTCTCTTCTTTCAGTATAATATAAAGAAGTCTGTGGGGAAGGTGGGGAGGGTGTCAGTCCAGATTTCTTCCACAACACACTCTTCAGATCACTGTAATTTGTCTCAGTCTTTTGTATGTCTCCCCATAGATCTGATCAAGTAAAGTAAGATGCTGATAGTGAAGTCAACCAAAAGAAATAGTTTTGTGTGGCAGACAGTACAGGCTCTTGAATTTGAGAAAACTCAAGCTAACAGGAAGACACCAAAAGTCCCTTTTTTAAAAATCAATGGTTTGTCAGTCTCCTTCTGAAGTCATTATTAAGCTCAAATTCAACAGTTGATTTAATGCTTGTATAAATACAAGAGTAACAGATTGCAGTGTTCTTCAGCTTACCAATTTGTTCTGTAATCAGCAATCCAGATGCTCACTTTCCAAAATGGAGGATGTCATCATGTACAGTCTCAGTGGTGATGCAGTTATAACACATATATCCCGGAAAACCTTGTAAGGAGTAACTACAGCTGCTGGGGACAAAGTTGTGAACATAAATTCCTTCTAAGGATCATCTCCCAAGTCACTTGCAGTTTTCACTCCAGAAATTAAATAAGGTCTATGAATGGCCAGGAAAATATGACATCTTGGGCTTAGGTGAAAATGGTTTTTGACCAGTACAATTTCCTGCTCACTCACAGACCATGTAGAATTGGGCTGTGGGAAGACAGATTGTGGGGAGACAGATAGAGATGGTGCTGAAGGCACTCTTGCCCCCAATATATTGCAGCTGTATTAATCACCAAAGAGTGGGAACAGCCTTGCCCTCACAGCTATAGGTGTGATAAAGAGTGAATTAAGTGGTAGGGACTCAGTTGGAGTTTGCTGGCTGTGTTGTGAGGAGGAAGGGACAGGAGGTCCTGTGAGGGACAGAAATGGTAAGATGCAGTATGAGGGGCAGACAGGGTTAGGTGGCCATGCTATGGACATGAAGGTGTGAGCCAGAACTGAAGAAGGACTGAACTGGAGGAGAAGGAAGAACCAGAGCTGTGTGGAGCTGCCCTTGGGAGACTAGAGAGAAAAGGTATAAAAATACTCCTAGATAACAAGGTGCTGATACCTGAAGGCCTCAGAAATTTTCTTGAAGCACTCTGAGTGTTGTGGCTGTCTCTACAGTGACATTGGGAAAATGGTCAGGCCTTTTTTTCCCACTCCTTTTAAATGAGTATTGTAAGCAACAAAAGTTTAGCAAAAGTTCATGAAAACTAGAGTGCTCTGTGCAGTACTTTAAATGAAAGGATAATGTATGAGTGAATATAATAAAGACTGCTTTTCTTTTTTTTTCATAATACATGCACCAAGCTGCTCTTTGGGAAGTTATTTGTAGTTGGAGGGTCCAGAGACTGCTCAATGGTAACTAGAAAAATCCTAATTTTTATTGTTTTCTCTTCTACTTTGGATTCCTGACCTACTCTTGATTCATATCAGCAACCAATCAGCATCAGAAAATGATGCTGTGCCTAGAGTGCTCAGCCATTTATCATATAACTAATGCTGTATTGTATTTACTTCTGTGGCATTTATAGTAACTTGCATTGCAGTTCTGTTTGATTTAGTTACTTATTTATTTTTAAGTCTGAATATAGCACACTCTTCTTTTGCCATAGAGCACAAGGTATGTATGATGTTATTGTTACTACTACTGTCACTTATTAAGATAAGCCTTCTATTTTTCTCATTGTAATGGGCAAATTAAGCCTGACTAAGCAAAAAGATGCAATCTGTAAAGTGGGGAAGATAGTGTGTTTTTCTTGTCTTTTAACCCAAGAATTGTCAATTTCTTTGTCGTAGCAGGGCTTGACACTTAGGGTAGCTCAAACCTGCTTTGCATACTGTGAATTCCTTCAACACCAGCATGAATTGTGACAGGGACTAATTAGAATTTCCACCCTTTCTATTCAACTCTTTTATTTTTGATGAGTGCCAGAATCAGTAGAGGAAGTTCAACTAAAACCAGATTAAAAAATTAGTCTCTAATTTTAGGAGTTAAGGAAAGAGAAGATGTACATTGCAGTAGGTACTTCTGAGCATGTGTGTTTGTGAGTGTGGTACGTATATCTATTTATACCTCAATCCTTTTGTGTTTGATACACAACTGTTTATGACTTTGTAATATGCGAGAGTAATACATGCTGCTGACTTGCAGCTGCTCCTTCAAGGTATCCATCCAGACCCTGATGAAGCTAGGGGCAGTCTTCCTGTTGCTTTATTTGATCTAGTTTTATGTATGTAAGTGCAAGCTAGTATTTTTTTTTGATGTGGAAATAGGGTATGACAATTAACCTCCACCCAGGGTGACTCTCCCCTCTTGATATTTCTCACATGATATGTAAGCCTTTCTGAAATCAGGTGAAATCCCATGGGTTAGGGATGCATGCATCTACTGTGGTAGACTGCACTTAAATAGACTCCAGTGAGGACACACGAACATACACTCTACATTTGTTATTGTTATCCTCACTAAATAATTATATTGCTGTAGTGTGTAGGAGCCTTGCTCAAACATATTGCCTGTTATGTGCCACTCAGCTTCCAAATAAGTCAAAGACTTCCAGTTTGTAGCATCACACTAAGGGGCAGTGGCATTTATCAGCTATATGGCTGAACTAAGAAGTGAACAGGTCCGTTAAGTACCACCCTTGTATCCTTATCACTGGAAATGCTGCCTGAGGTATTCATGAATTATGCGTCTCAGCACAGTAATCCAGGTGCCAGGTAAGAAAAACATAACTTCGCAGTCTCATGTAGCAGACCAGCCTGTCATCTACCATCAGCTCTGCTGACTGAGAGTTGATTTTGTTCTTAGTACGGCTATTGTGCATTTTCTCATAGTTGCCTTGTGCTTGGGATCTGGCTATGTCCATGTGTAGCATTTAGATTAAAACTCTCTGCAACTAAGTTCTGCTTGTACCACACACAGCATGGAATGAGAGCCTGATCCCTGATTAGGGGTCCTAGCACTAGTGCACTATGAATAAATGGCTAAAAATAGCAGAGCAAGGACACTAACTATAGTGTAACTAAAAAAAAAAAAAAAACTTAAGCTAGGCTGCAAATAAATATTAAGTAATTATGATAAATAGTAAAAAAAGCCTGCTATAAAAGAGCCATTACATCTATTTATTACATCTCTTATGCATGTGTTTAAAGTTATGTATATGAAGAGGCCCAAGATTCCAAGGATACTAGTCATATACTCAAAAAATTAAGCTTCAAGTCAGTGAAATACAGCCTTAATGAGGACAGCTTGGATAGTCTAATATGCACAATGAATTAATCACCTGACAGACTAATTATGCTGTATTGAAATGTTGATCCCAAGCATATTCATACCAAACTTGTCAAGCTGTTCAGAACTGAAGCAAGTTGTAAGATTGTCTGTGCGCTATATGTGCAGACATTCAGCCAGAGATCAGCCTGCCTCAGAATTAGCTAATTTCCATGAATCCTTTGTGTCCACTGACTTTAAGGGGAAGTTTTTCGTGTAGCAGGCTCAAAAGATGAAATGTTCTTTCTTAGGTGCAAGGTGAGAATTCCTAAGCATGAAGTCCAAGGGAATCAAGTCAAATTGAGAGTGGAGAAAACTGCTGAAAGTAGTAGACTGTGAAGGATACCATTACTGGCCAAAATTGTAAGGGACCCATCAGAAGAGGCAGTTTCTTCAATATTGGTGTTATATTGATCTCTCAGGACAATGGACACCATCTGTGGTATGCTTATCTGAGCAGGGTGCTTATTTTGGGGAAGATGTTGGGAAGATGGCTTGACGGTGAGGTCTCCGAAGCTTGTAAGTGTTGAAGGAGAGCACTTTAGGACTTCCAAAGCTATTCCCTTTACATTCCACTTTTGCATGCCTAATTTACTGCTGCGGTCAGTGCATTATAACTGTGAATGAGGGAACCATTTTGTTGAGGTTATTCTGTGAAAAATCCAAGCATTCACTGCAAACCTGAAAAGCTAAACTTGTAACCTGAAGTTCCATAAGTAACTTAGAAAGAGTACGCTCTTAGAAAAAGTATGCGGAATATTTTACTATCTCAATCTAGATTGTATTCTTCATGGGGAATAACTCTGGAGAGTTTTTAATTTTTTTTTTTTTCCTCTTTCCTTGATGCTTTTGGTTTTTACAAAATACAAAGATTGTGGAAGGCAGACCTTCTGCTTTTAGCAACAATCTCACAAATACAGCTTTGTTTTCTACCTGACTTGTTCTTTAATTACATAAAATTAAGTAAAAGTACTTCTCCCACTCTAAATGTATTTGGAAATGTTCAGACACTCTCTTAAAAGTGCAGAACTTTAGTGCCTTTAGGATATAACAATGCTTTATTTGGATTCAAGTGATTAAAGAGCTAATTTTCTTAGTGGGAGGTTAGTACATTTATACAGAGAAACTGCATTACAGGAATATGGATACATTTGAGTTCCACGGGGGCCCAGGGAATTTCAAATTCCCATCTCTCTGCTTGTAGCAGCAAAGACCATAAAAAAGCAGAAAAAAACCTTCAGTGTTTTGTATCTTCCAAGTCTAGTGTCTTCTATATAGTTGGAGACAGTTACATTCATTTTTCCCCAGGGGACTAACTTTTTCTGAAGTAGTCTGTTTGGTCTTTTTAATTGTGAAGTCATAGAGTTAATTTCCTCTGCATTGATTTTCAAATGATGCTGTAAATGTGAGGTTCTGTTTCTGTCTAACTGATTTGGTTACTTAGTACTTTCAAAGAAGTTTGATTTCATCCAAGTTAAAAATTTGAATACAGGAAAGCAAAGATCAGAGCATAAAATCTGGGCACTACTGCTTAGTTTTATAGTGTCATAGAACTGTTTCTAATAAAAGAAAGGGCTCCATAACTGTAATATTTTTCATTCTATATACAGAGTAGAATTGCAGCATGTATTTGGAAGAATTATCTCTTATTTTTTTTTATGCTGTACCAATTTGCTGAATTAAGTTTGATTATGCTGTTCATCTCCTGAGAAATAAGCTGTCCAAATGCTTTTCTGCAGTATTTTTGCTGGAATTAGAGTGTTGTGCTCTAGATGATGAAGGTTATGGTCTCCAGTTGAAAGCCAGGTATGCATTTCACCCAAGAGGAGTGGAAATTATCAACAGTGAATTCGGCCTCAATCCAGGAATTAGCACATTAAAGTTTGCTACAGTGTCATCTTCAATGATTATGAGTCACTGCTTTGGATTCACCAGAATGAAGACATCTCCAGCAGAGCTGCTGACTCTTGTTGTATTGCCCCTATAGTGAGCTCAAATGAAATGAGTTGTTTGCTGAGTGAAAGGTGTCAAAACCTTTAAGCACATGTGGTTCATACATTTTGTCTAACCAAATCCAGTGCTGCTTTTAATGTGTGGATGGACACAATCACCGCTTAAACGGAAGTATCTCCTGTAGGAGTCTGGAAAGTCTCATGCTGCTTTGACAGTGGAGCCACAGTTGTATACTCTACGTGCTTCCGCAGCTCATTGGCTTGTGCTTTCTGCAGGTTATCCATAGCAGTGGAACTGCATTTTGGAGAGGAATTTATTCCACTGCGATGTAGATGGATGACTGCACAGGACACCAAGATATTAACTGGAAGGAGATTTCCTTGACAATGGCTTTTTTTAAACTTCTTCACCTGCTGATGAAAACCAGTTATTTTCCTGATAATATTTCTATTCATTTATGTTTAGGTCTTTTTGCTTTTATCAAAACACTGGCACTGGAAGTGACTTATGACAAGTAGGTATTACAATGCATTTCTCAAGTAATAAAAACCTGGTCTTTAATTTTCCATCTAACTGAAGGCTGGGCAAGTAAGCACTGGTTAATTACTAACTAGATCTAAGGAGCTAACCAGTGGTGAGTACAATATCCAGGAAAATCAATTGTTTCAAGCCCAGTCTGAGACCTACTCTGATTTCATAAAGATCATTGTATGAAATAAATTCCATTACCTGGGGAATAGGAAATACTGTAGATGTTTTATATTGTTGCTTGAAAGCTGAGGAGATTAATGCTAGATCCTTTATTTTAGTGACACAGCACAGTAATCTGGGTTCAGACAGTTGGTTTATTGAAAGGAAACCCTTTTTTTGTCTGCATTCCAGCATTTAAAAGAAAAAACAGAAGCTGGGATTAGAGCCAGACTGAGGAGAAATGATGCAGTCTGTCAGCAAGCCCTCAGGTAACAATATCATAATTTATAAATTCTACCAACAATAGGATAGTAATTAAAGATGTAAGTTTACCTTTTCCTGTCTCTATTTTCAGCAAATACTAAACTGTTTATGTGTGTCCCAAAGCAAGGATTTAAACCAAACCCCAAAAATCTCAAACCATACACAAGGGCTTCATTTTTGCTTCTGTTATGACTTGCTCTTCTTGCTACTTATGCTGTTATAGGCTAGCGGCACTCTGGACTTTGACTAGTATCACTCTATGACCCAGAATTATTTTCTCACAAAGGCAAGTTGGAGCTGCCTTTTTTTTTTTTTTTTTTTTTTCTTTTTTTTTCTTTTTTTTTTTTTAATTTTATTTATTATTATTATATAAAATGAGGAGCACACTGGTCTGGATGTTGTTATGTTCCTTGGAGCTTGTGAATTTGCCCTAATGATTTCCATTCCTGCTGTATCTAGTGTTTGGCCCATTAATTCATATCTCTATCTCTTGGGCTAAAGGAGTGAAGAATGGGGTACACATGGGGAACAGAACAGAAATAGTTGGCTGGTATAACAGGACTTGGTTCCTTCAATTACAGCAACCCTGATAATATGATGTACTTAAATCTGTAGGATCATGTTGATCAGTACAGTGAGTTTACTGTTGGCAAATTCTGGTGTTTCAGTGACAAATACTTCATATTTTTGGGGGGAAGTAATTAGAGTATTTTCAATGCTTATCTAATTTCTGTTAATTTCATTTATAATGGCCTAGACTTATGGATGTTATTTTATGTAGTGTTTCTACAGTACACAGTACAATGGGGTTCTATTTGATTGGGAATGGAGGGTGATAGAGTAATAGTAAAGTAAATAATATTAATAATAACAAATTAATTACATCAGTTAATACTGTGAATCTTGTCAGTGCTCATGAGTTAAGCATTGTTGGACTAGTCTGATAGTTAAATGTTAGGCTGTCAGGGAAAATTTCTGTTTGAGATGGTACTGTGCAAGTGCCCAAGCATAATGTTAGGACATTAAGTTGTACCAGGTTCCATCAGACATAAAATTAAGGTCTTGACCACTCAGAGCCATAAACAATAAATGACATATAAAATAAATATACTAAACACAAGGCTTAATTTTGTCATCTAGAATCTGGGGGAAAAAAAGTCTTCTGACTTTTGGATGCTTAATCTGATCAATATTGGCCAAATCCATGTTTGAGACTCTTTCTGCTAGGTCTGCTTCTGCAGTGTCCCTGGATAAGGTTCCTTTCACCTTGCACACTACAACATTTCACAGTGTTTCCCTGTAGTGCCCTTATCAGATCCTGCATATCACTGTTTTGGGGTTTTTTTAATAATGGTGTTGTCTCCCTACATACAGGTCTGACAGTTAAACTAAACAGTACAAGGTTCTTATGGCCTCCATACCTAGGAATTGGCCTTCTAGCTTTCCTTAAGGAAATACTGAATTGTAACTATCAAGGTATTCAAAATGGATTTGTGACTCAAAAATGTGTATTATTACAGGAGGGAAGTGATATATTTGATTTTTACTTTCCTATTTTCCACTATCAACTATAATTGTCAATAACAATTTCAGTGACTTCATTTGCTTTATTCCTCTTTTTATTGAATATCTCATGAAGAAAGAATAAATGAGAGTAGAAAGTTGGACAATCTTTCCAAACATATCTCCTTTTAGAAAATTCTTCTTATCTTTATCTTTAACAAAAAAGGCAAAAAATTTGATATTAATGTCAGTTTGCTTTTCTTCTTTAGGCCTTGAAAAGCAAGGGAAAGAATTGTGATCTACCCAAATTTATATCCTGATCAAATAGCCTGAACTGAAACTAAGCAGATGAGTAAAGGCTGCTTGGATTTACTATGACCTTTCTTTGGTGGATATCTCTGCTAGGTGACCTGAAGTAGGACTGGTTAGTCCCCAACTCAGGAGCAACTGGGAGCACCCATTGGTGCACACAACCACTAGGATTGCCTCTGCCCAGCACATCCTCCAAAAGTATTGTGCAGTGCAAATCACTCACCCAAAAACTAGATAAGTGTCAAAATGCTTCTAATATTTCCTTATGCAGGTGATTGTCTTTTTTCATAACCTCCAGATAATATCCTTCAGGACTCACGTATATGTCTTTGCCTGAGTTAAAGAAGAAAATGCTAATGATTTTACTGGGCAATTCTTGTGGTCATTACTGCATTGAGGGTAAAAACTGATAATCTCCTAGAACCACTTGTTTTGCTAATCTCACTTAGCCCAGCAGCTTAACCTGCATATAATTCAAAATTTTTGAGTTTAGGAAAAAAGAGGAATGAGTAGGAATACGTGTTGGTTAATGAAACAAAATCCTAAGCAAATAGTGTCACAGGTTGTAATTATTTAAATCTTAGAAAGATTTCTGGGAAGGCAATGAAATAAAAAATAATGGGTGAATTCATGAGGGCTGCCATCACCATGAATACCTCCATGACCTCATCGACCTTCTTCCCAAACAGTGCTACTTACTCATTTTGGCATTCAGTTCACAGTTGCTCTCCTGGCCTTTAATGGAAGTGAATGACTTTGGGGTATAAGCAGGGCATGATTATAATACAATAATGAACTACCTCCTGCATGTGTATCCCTTACCTTGTACTAGAGGGAATTAGAATGACCTCAGCTGTATGTCATAGGCTGTTAGCAGTGAGCCCAGGTACATGAGAATGAGCTTAGTCTTAACATGGGAATATGTAGTGAACTAGGGGCTGGACCCATAAAGGGCCTAGGTCACGCAACATGGTGTTTCTAGGTGCCTAACAGCTTAGTGAAATCCACAGCCCCCAGTGTCGCAGGCAACACATGAAATGCAAGGGCTGTGGAACCTAGAGATGAACCCTTTAAAACCAGGAGGCTTTAGATATCTCACAAAGTGCGTATCATACAAGAAGAAGCTGATTTCTTCTCTCGGGGACCAGGTGTCTCTTGAGATGTTTAATAACAAGAGAGCTGGGCCCCTGGCTTGGAGTGAAGCTTTCTTTGTGAGACATTGCGTGTAGAAGCAAATACACTTTCAACCTAAGTCCTTGTCTGGGAGCAGTTTTGAAGTGGTGGGGGTTTTTTTGGGGGGGTTGTTGTTGTTGTTTTTTTTTTCATCTGGAGCAGAGACGGAAGTGTGTTTTGTTGTTTTTTTGGGGGGTGGTGTTTTCTTTTTTTTTTTTTCCCCCTCATCCAAGAACGTTGCCCAAATCACTCGATTATCTGACATGCTGGATGAAGTGTTCAATTGCTCCTAGCAAAGAAGTTAAACACTGTATATATAATTAAAGACTCAGATTTTGGCAGCAGATGAGTGAGATGTTAAGGATCATTGAGATGCTTAAAAATTGGACTGATTTGTCACAAATGTATCTGTTTTTAGGTGCCTAACAGACCTAACCCTAAAAATGCACAACATTTGGAGCCTGTCTCTAGCAATAGTTAAATTTTGTAATGGCTGTAACTGCGAAGTTTTTTGAGTTGTGCAGTGTAGCAATGAAGTCTTAGATGACTGCAGTATTTGGCATACTTAACTAATTAGCAAAATCTCACTCTTGTTACAATATGTAGATGACTGACTGTAATTAAAATTATAGCTGGGTAAACCGAGGCGCAGGAAAATTCTGACTTGCAGAAAATCACATGAAAATCTCAGAAAACAATGTCTACAAATGAATCCCTTTTTGTTTACATAACTGTTTTCCATTTATATTTGTTCACCTTCTATTCTATGTGCATGTCTGCACGAAGGAAAAATATCTTAGACAATGGTTATTGGATGTTGTATAAATTTGTAAGATATTCTCTCTCCAAAGGTCAGATACTCATGGAAATAAAATCAAATAATTTAGTTTCTTTTTTAAATGGATGTTAGCTAGCTCATGAAAACAGGGCTCTTTGCAAGGCATCCAGTCCTGTCTAGTTTCTTGCTCCCAGGCACACACCCACTCCTGGAAATGTGTTCTCGCATGTTAGGAGCTCTGGTCTAACCATCCCAATATACAAGGTTATGAAAGGATTTGCTTAAGGCACTTTTATTTTTATCCAGGCAAGCAGTCAGAAGAAGAGGAAGGCAGTAAGGGGGAACAAAATGATCTTGGATTTAACATGGATGAGAAATGTGAAAATGTGTAACTCTCAAATGCTTGTGCTTTGGGAGACAGTACTACTTCAGCTTAAGAATGAATGAAAGAGACAAGCGAGGTGCAGTTTCTTGCTCAGAATGAAGGAAAACAAGAAGAAAGGTTTGGACAGGGGATTTGACAAATAAGTCTGAGAATAATTTAATGACAATGGACGGGGCAGACTTAAAGCAAGACTTTCTAATAAGAAGAAAAAACAGACTAAAGATAAGATGAAACAACTGTTATCTGTTGAAGGAAAGTTTCTGACCATAACATTAGGTCAACAAAATTTAAATCTGAATCTCACAAAGTCAATGCAAAGGAGAATAACACAAGGTCAATGCATTTTTTCCAGCTTTCATTCCTGCTTTCTGGTCAGGCAGTGTGATATGTTAAAACCTTTCTTTTCAGTCAGTGTTAAGTGAATGTGCAGCTAGAGATGCACCAAAATGATTATATTAAAATAAAAAAATGTCCCTTGAGAGCACGCCTCTATACCTCCTCATCCCTCCAGCATAGTTAGAACTTCTTCTGGCCAACAAAGCCAATCTATAACTATTATATCTCTTTGTCGCTTTTCATATCTCCTAATAGAAGCACTGTTGTAGCTGCTGGCTAGAAAATTAACCAAGTGAACTCTGTCTGTCTCTCTCTTCTCATCAGATTACTGGAAAAATTTAACAGTCTCTCCCTCTCTCCTTTTTTTTTTTTTTTTTTTTTTTTTCCCCTGGCTGGTAGCACACTGGAGGGGCTTACACTAAAGCAGTTTAATTCTCATACATCTCATTCTTTACTAGAGTTGGTGGACACATCTTTATTCTCAGCCTTTGGGGGGAATGATGCGTTGACTGTGTGGTTATGTTCAGATAGTGATTCAGGAATCTGATTCATTAAGAAAAAAGTGCAAAATATAAAGCAGCAAAACTGAGGAAGCCAGGAGACAAAGCAGTGGTCTGTGAGCATTTTTGTGAGGAGAGTGTTTGGAGCAGGCTGAGCTTTAGTGCTAAGGTTTATGGGAAAGTGTACAAACATTCCAGTTAGAATGGATGCAGCTGAGGATCCAGCATCTTGCATACTTAATTCTTGCAAAACTTGAACTAGCATTTCTTCATGTTTTGGGTCCACTGTCCATTCTGTTGGAATCCAAAAGTTGTAAAAAATATCCCAGAATCAAAATGGCTTGGGTTTGAAGGGATCTTAAAGATCATCTAGTTCCAACACCCCCTGTCATGGTCAGGGACGCCTTTGTCTAGATCAAGTTTCTCAGAGCCCCATCCACCCTGATACTGAACACTTCCAGGGATGGAGAATCCATAACTTCTGTGGGCAACTTGTTCCAGGGCTTCACCATCCTCACAGTAAAGAATATTTTCCTTACATCTAGTTAAAATGTCACCTCTTTCAGTTTGAAGCTGTCCCCCTTTGTCCTGTCACTACATGTTCTTGCAAATAGTCTCTCTCCATCATTCTTGTAGGCTTCCTTCAGGTGTTGAAAGGCCATAATTTGGTCACCCCAAAGACTCTTCTTGTCCAGCCTGATCAATTCTAATTCTCTCAGCCTTTTCTTCTATGAGAGGTGCTCCATTCCTCTAATCATCTTGGTGTTTCTCCTCTGGGCTTTCTCCATCAGGTCTGTGTACTTCCTGTGCTAGGAACCAAATCACAGTCTCATGAGAACAGAATAGTGTGGCAGAATCCCCTCCCTCACCTTGCTGGTCACACTTCTTTGCATGCAGCCCAGGACACAATGGACTCTCTGGGCTCCAAGCACATTTTGCTATCTCGTGTCCAGGCCCCAAACTGTGTTGATACCAGGACTTGCCCTGACCTAGGTGCAGCACCTTGATTTGGATCTTGTTAAACCTCATGAGGTTCCCATGGACCCACTGCCCAAGCTGGTCCAGGTCCCCATCTGCAGAGGGTGCCCTCGATCCCTCCATCCCTGTCATTACTGAAGATATTAAATAACACCTGTCCCAGTATGGATCCCTGAGGGACATCACTTGTCACTGAGATCCATTGGGACTCTGAGCCTTTGACCATGACCCTCTGGATCCGACTGTCCAGCCAATTTCTTATCCATCTAACAGCCCATTCATCAAATCCATCTCTCTCCAATTTAGAGAGAAGGATGTTGTGGGGGACCATGTCAAAGGCTCTACAGAAATCTAGATAAATGACATCTGTGATCCTTCCCTTACCCAGTGGTGGTCACTCCATCATAGAAGGCCATAGGCTGATGAGGCAGGACTTGCCCTTGATAAAGCTCTGCTGGCTCTCCCAAATCACCTCCCTGTCCCTGATGTGCATTAGCAGTGTCAAGGAGGATCTTTTCCATGATATTCCCAGGTGCAGAGGTGAGGCTGACAGGTCAGTTATTTCCAGAGTCCCTCGTTCTAAACTGTTTAAAAATGGGCACGAAATCTAGTTACCTTGGACTTCACCTGACTAACATGACTTTTCAAATGTTGTGGAGAGTGTCTTGGCAACTGTGTTAGTCATTCCCACATAACTTTGGGATGCATCCTATTGGGTCCCACAGACTTAGGTACATTAAGTTTCATTGGATGGCCATGAGCCACTTACATTGGGAAGCGCTTTTCTCCCCAGTCCCCATCCTGCTGTCCATCCACTTGAGAGGTATGGGAAAAGAGATTGACTTTAAAGACAGGCAAAAAAGGTGTTGAGTACATCAGTCTTCTCCTCATCCAAATTTCCAGCGTTTTTTATTGGAGGGTATGTACCTTCTTGACCTTCATTTTCTGATTAACATACATTTAGAAGCCCTTCTTGTTAATCTTTGGGGGGAGGGGGGGGCGTTGTAGGTTTTTTGTTGTTGTTGTGTTTGGTTGGTTTTAATAAATATGAAGCATCCTTCATATTATTTGGAGAGCAATAATGAACCAGAATGAATAAATCATTTCACCTGTGAAGATATTGAGTGGAAATATTTCTGTCATTCTCTGTGGAAAAGATGCTTGGTGGAAGTATGAGGCCACAGAGCTATTTTTCTGTTTCTTCTTAAAAAGCTTATCTAACCAAAAATTTTGATTGGAAGAAACAGTAATATAGGTTGAGAAAATAGGTTGACTTAGCAAGATAAATGTATCTTTTGGGGAATGAGATGGTCATATAGCAGCAAAAATGTATTGTCTTTTAATAACAGGAAAAAAACTTGGGAAGTTCTGTAGACTTCAAAATTAAGCCAAGAATTAGATTCCTATTTTTGAGCGCTCCTCTAAAATGTTTGGGTTTTTTTTTTAACTTATCTTAGTATCAAAAATATATGTATTTAATATTGGCTTTCAACACATACTCACAATTCATACCCTTAGATGTGTATATACCAGATCACAGAGGGGAGACCTGTATAGGTGATGTGAGAAGGGGAAGGGCAGTAAATTGCCTTTCTGGGAAGCTGCTGGTCTTATTGTACAGTTGCTACGTTCATCTGGGTAAATTAATTATCGAGCTATTAAGTAAACAAACATATTGTTCCACCTGAGGGGTCCACAGATCTATTTCATTTAGCCTGCTATTTTTCAGTGGTTTCACACAGGCTGGAGTAAGGAAAATTAGCTGTCCTGGCAGTACCCAAAATTCAGCAGCTGACGAACACTTGCTAGGACATCTACGTCTCAGGAATGTAGCCACCCACTCATCTTAATGTGAGGATTTCCCCTGATTGACTGGTTAAAGGTGCTCCATAGGCTTTAGGAATACTCACCAAACAGTTTCTGTCCCAAAATGTTAAGGAAAAACATGGAAATAGGAAGCTTATGAAGAACTTTCATTCCTTACTGAATGATAACTTGATGGACAATTTTTGTGAAATTGCAATTTTATTAGAAATGCTCACCTATTGGTCTCAAAATATTTATGCTCAAATTGAAGTGTTTTGGAATATTTATGCTCAAATTGAAGTGGTTTGGTTTGTGGGGTTTTTTTGTTTGTTTGTTTTGTTTTGTTTTTACTTTCCACTATATTAAAGGCAAATTTCCCCTCAAGTCTTCTTAATCTGAGGAATGTTGTATGGCACAGTGACAAATGAATTGTTGAAAATAAGCAAGTTGAAGTGTTGCAAGGCATGGCAAAGTCTGGCATTATTCTTCACTCATTCTTTTCAAGGCCATGGTATCTGAGGTTGGACAAGGCAGACCCAAATTTAATCAGCTAAAAGGTGAGACTGATAATAGTACAGAAAGTGAGTTGTTGAGAGATTTATTTAATTAATGTTACCAAAAGACTTCAAAATCTTTAGCTAATAGTGTTCTAAAAGTATCACGTTTCCTTCAATAAAGATTGCAGATGGGAGTACCTGTTCAAGATGCAGCATTTACAGTGTTGCAAGAAGTAGAAGGTATATAACAAGAAGAAATAACAAAAATAGTTTGAGGGACTTATTTGATTTTTTTTTAGAGAGTTCTTTAGGCTTGTGACTGTGTAGATCTACTACACAGATTGAGGAATCATTACAATGATTTCAATGCCTTAAAGCGACAGGTAAGCTGAGCATTAAAGCTCTTAAGAACACTGAAAATAACACTTGTTCCTTCTAGGCTCTAGAACCAGAACTCTAAAATATCTCCTTTATATAAAACAAAATATTTTCCTTCTGTCATTTTATCCACAAATTACAGCGGAACTCAATAATGAACAGATAGAGTTGAATTTCTCAGTTACAAAAGGAAGCAGATGAGGTGATAACTACCCTTGCGCTCCCTTTTGAAGGATCCCTCCCTCAGTACAATGGCCTGAAAGAGTCACAATGAATTGAGAATATAGGTACAAGTTTGGGAGTACTCTAAAATTCAGGCTGGAGAGTTTTGCATCTGAAAATAAAACATAACTTATGAAAATCTGCTTCATTATTGTTTTCATTTTAACTGTTGTTAGGAAGAGAGGAGAGATGTGAGGAATGGTGATTTAACCTGGGCTTTGATTTCTGCTGTTACCTTCAACCCCAGATTTTATTTAACTTGTTTGACCCCTCCTTATCCTTCAAGTCTCATTTTTTTCATTACTGTCTTGGGGCTAATCTCCCTTTCCTGGTCTTCCTGTTCTGCCTTGTTTTTTCCATTCTCAAGGTCACTGGTGTAATTCCCCTTTCCATGATTTCAAGAGGGCAGAAACCTCCTGCCAGTCATCCATAAGAACCTGGCAGCTGGTATTGGTACTTCAGAGACAAACATGTAACTGCCATATGAAATAACTTCCTAAGGGCCAAATTCTGCTTGCATTAGTAATGCAAACAATGCCATTAACTTCACTCTGAATTTATGCTGTTAATTAACGTGGCATTATTTTTCTGTATTTGTTGTTCTTTTCAAAAGCCATCAAAAATCAGAACAAAAAAGTCCAATGTAATAGCATCCTACAAATTACTTTAATTATGGAGTAATATTAAAAGGTATCTAAAAATACATTAAATATTTTCTTCATGTTATTCCAGGTTTGCAATGCTGCGGTTGCCAGAGCATAGTTGTACTATTGCAATGCAAGGAGGAGGGTTCATGAAATTCTTATGTTTTTCAGGTTTTCTCCACACTATATAAGCTCTAAACCCAACAATAAAACAACACCTCCCAAACCATGAAGAGATATTTAACTGAATTTTTTACATGCTGATAAGCCACTTAATTCCAGATTTTACAATATGTTAATTTTTTTTTTTTTTTTTTTTGGCCTTTTTTCTACCTAGCTTAAAATCTGACAGACTAGAACCTTACATTTTTGTGATGAATTACGTGTGCTTGCTCCTGCCACAAGGATCTGGTAATAATATGCACCTATCTATCTGTAAAAATTCACTTTAGTTTCAAGGGTCTCAAAGGCATTTGAAAAAATTAATGAACATTAGACTTTGTGATCAAATAATTGATGTAATTTATCTGTAACATAGAAAGAATTGAAATGTTCATGCAGAAATTTAGTGAGTTGCCTAAATTCCTGTGATAGAAAAAGTGCAAAACACAGCTGACTTAATATGGTGCATCCATTGGCTATTCTATCTCTTTTTACTAATGTCTGCTGTATTTGGAGGACATCAATCTTTTGGTGATCTCCAGCTAAAAATCTCCAAAACTAAATCCACAAAGACCTGCCAAAACAAAATACCTAAACAGGTCAAACAAGTAAAGATGACATTCATCTCTCCATCAGGAACACCTAGGTGGTGTTGTTAGCATCTGAAGTCAAGTGCATACATATTTGTATGTCACAGTATTGTACCCCAACCACAAATGAAAGACACAAATTAAATGTGAGAGAACAGAATTATGTACCAGGCCTGTTTTGCCTACAGATGAGCAAGAAAAGCCCCACTGAGAAGAAAACATCTAGTATTATTCCTAGAATGACACTAGGAAACAAATATCACAACTCCAATAAGCCTGAGAATTAAAGTCAATGCAGCATAAATAACAAAGGCCATCAAAAGATAAAAGTTATGCAGAGAAGAAAATCCCTAAAACAAGATAATGTTTTTATTTGTCTTTCCCAAATGATATAAAAATCTACCAAATTAGAAGGTCTAATAAGATCAAACATTCCCTTCCAGTTATGTACATAGATGGTTTCAGCATTTCATAATATTCCCCTTTGATTCCATACAAAAATGAATTTGCTTCATACCCCCTAAAACTATAATTGATATTGGTTTAATTAGAAGCTTCTGCAAATACACCAGAACCATGCACTCTGAAGAGGGACTTGAGGAAATCAAATGCAGTAACATTGAAAAACTTTTCTGGGACTCTCTTGACTCCTGAACAGTGCACTGTTCTTAGGCAGGATAGGTGGTAAAATAACGCTATCAGATTCATTGACCAACTTCCGTAGTGCTGAGCTCAGAGCAGATTTTCAGATAAATCTGAGGAGCAGAGCTGCAGGAGTGCTGCTCTTTCTGCTTCTATATTTAATGTAACTTATAGTTCAGGTCTGTCTCTGTGACAGATTTTCAAGATGATATATGTATAATATGCTGAATGATGAGTATCAGCTCCTGATAGAAGGTTCTATTTGTGGTCTTTCATTTTGGAGGATTTTGGGATGGCCATGCTGCAGAGCAGAAAATAATGCAATTGTATGGAGAATACCTGTTTCCCTGGCCTAAAACTTGCTCTCTAAATCTTGGATCCTGATCTGGGCCCATGGCCTAAAATAGCAGAGGACCAAGACAAGGTGTGGCTAGGGGCACTGGATTTTTAAAAGCCCCTCCACTCATGACAACCTCACAGATCCCAATGCTGCAGAACAGTGGATATGTTCTTATCTTTTGCCATTTCATTTTTACTCTTAATTTTATTTGAATGTAAGATTTCAAATAGACTTGAAAATTTTTAACTGAAAGAGGAAAAAGCAAAAAGCTGTGAGAAAAGGAAACCAGATTTCCACTGGAGACTGTTTAACAACCTGAACTAGAGCTGTCAGCACCATGAACCTACTGCTGTAAGATCATGCAGCTCTTGTCATATCCCAGAGTATTTGCATGCTCTGCTCACTGCCACATCTGAAATACTTTTTCATTACTTTTCAATCTGGTTTTATTTCAGTTCAGTTCCATAAGAGCCACGTTTTCTCTTAGTGAAGCACAAGATATTTGTTAGAACATTTTATAATTCTTTATTTAAAATGGTAAGATATCAAATTCCTTCTTGGATATTAAACATTATTCTCATGATTACAGATGAGAGAGGCACATGTCTCAAATTCAAGATTAATCCTTTCCTCAGGTGATATATATAAAGAGAAATTTCCAAGGTTAAGTGTATATCCTATGCAGTTTTAGCTGATTACAGTTTTATGAATGCAGTTTTAAGAGGTGCCTAATTCCCACTGAAACCGTCAAAAATTTCCATCTACTGTGCACACCTCACCGTTACAGAGACTGCTTTTCAAATGGACCTTTATTTTCAGCCAAAAAGAAGCTGGAGCTCTCCCATAGCAAATCTGTGGGAACACTCTAGCTTTATAAATTTTCTCTCTTCTTTACCTCATGAACCCAGGTAAATGTGGAGGGCTGTTCAATTAATGAGCAAGCAGAGATTAGAGCACCTAGAAAGCAACAATGAGAAACTTGCCTGATGGTGCTGGTTCACTAAAACTATACTCACCCCAACAGACAAAACACACAACTATCTTCAGTCTCTACCCTCACAGGTAGGCCAGGCAGCAGTCTATTTTAGGCATTACAAAATCATTTCCAAGGTGGGAGGGACTTGTGGAAAATTACACCATATTCAGAGGGGACAGACACAGTCTGGCAGCATCCTCTTAATTCTAGAGGGGGTAGGTGTCTAACTCCTCAAAAAGGAATATATTTGTGCAGGTTAGGATTTTGTCTACCCCCATATGCTCAATAAAATCAGCCAGAGGAAGTGCTGAGGGGATTTCAAGCTATGTCTTTATCATGGGTTAGTAAAGTGCCGAAGGCAAGTGTAATCAACCTCATGATTCAAAAGAGAAATGACTCAGATGAAACAGACTGTAGAGGGGATTTTTTTCTTGGAGGACTCCCACACAGGACCCTATGGTTCTCCCATACTACACCATGAAGTGAATGGTCTCGCTCCCAACTGCGAGGATTTCTCTCTCTCTCTCACACACACACACACACACACACACAAAAAAAAAAAAAAAAAAAAAAAAAAAGAGTTGTGTTATTTCCTGTTTTCTTCAAGCACCAATTCTGTGAGTGCTTATATGAAGTTATAACCTGTTTCTAGCTGGAATGGCAGCACAGATTATTATTTTGGGTAAGACTGCATATAACAGAAAATCTCATGGTGTTGTCTCCCCGACAAGTAATTTTCTTTTTTCTATTCAAGCATCCTTTTCTCCTTGCTCCAATATTTACTCCAGCCCTTCTGTTTCCCAGGGTGCCATCTGCCCTGGGATCTGCGTATAAAGTTCCTGAACTGTACGTAAAGTCATGACATTATAATGTAAGAACTTTTGACATTCACAGAACTAATTTACATTTACAAGCATCATCCAGAGAATCCCACAAAGCCCGGTGAGCTGCCTTGGAGAAGTGTTTATCAGCCTAGGCTGTTTCCAGGTGAGGAAATTGGGACAGAAGTTTTCCTAAACCTAACCGAAAGCTTTTTGAAAAGCCAACTAGTGAGCCAGAGATGGAAAGAAGAGGAAAACCTGAGAGTCACTGACTCCAGCCACGTTGTCACTGCACTAGGTAATTCTGTTTCAAAATGAAACATGAGCTTTTTGGTTATAGAACTTGGATGTCTCAAAATTTGAAAATTTCTATTGCTCTGTTCACTATTGCTTTCAAGAGGGAGAGATTTCTGGTATTTTTCCATCCTTCAGTAAGTGAAAACATCTCAGGACTCCCATTTACCTGTACAGTGACATTTTATTCCCTCCTTTCCAGCAGGTGGAAGTGGTAACAGAGCCAAGAAAGAGCTATTCCTTGTTGAAGTAATTGAGGGCAGCAGGTACAAGAGTCCAGGAGTGTTCAAATGCTAACAAGGATGTATCAGGAATACATACAACATTTAACAATTCACAGAAATGCAAGGTTGTCAAGTACTTGTGAGTATTGTAATATATTATGAGTAACTTAATGACCTAATTTAAACAATTCTTTCATTGCATTCTATCAGATATGTAGTTCTGATGTATCATCTTTTCCCAGATTCCAAGAACACACCATCTTGCAATTGAAATTTCTGAATGATAAGTGCCCAAGGCAGTGGGTGACTAAAATCTTTGTTCCTATATAACTTCTGTTTTCAGTAATGATGTATTGAGGAGACAATAACAGAACTAGTGTAGGAGGTCAAGTTGCTCTCGAAGATTTGTGGCCGCTCTGTTGTAAAGTCAGCAGTATCAGAATATAATGTTTCTCAGCTTATTTAGGGCTTGAAAGTTGGGGAGTTCTGCTGCATTGGTTTTCCTTGCAGGATCTCTGCTACTTGAAGTTGTAGATTCCCACCAATAAGTAGCTTTACTTGTGTAGTTTATTCATCAGTAGTGTAGAAGATAATTTTCATTACATTATAATTTTTTTTTTTTTTTTTTTTTTTTTTTTTTTTTTTTTTTTTTTTTTTGCTATTGCATAAAGAAAAATATTTTACATGCTACTTTGAACTCCAATGGCAGTTTATTTTTGTTGCTGAGAGAAAGCTTTGAGAGTTTCATTTCCGGTAAAATGAAAAAGTATAATACTATGAAAATACTGCAAAGGGAAAACTCGTGAAATGTATTTGTTTAAAAATCATGACTCTTAAGTGATATTTCCTTCCAGAATATTGTAATAATATTGTTGTTTAGCAAGAACTTAAAGAAAACTTCCAACTTTTTTTACCTTCTGTGATTTAATGAATCTATCCCTGTTGCTGACATCACCACCTCACACTTCCTTATTTGCTTCTTCCAGTTTGCAGTGTTTTGTATATCCTAAAATTCATATGCTGGCTTTGATTCTGAAAAACACAAACCTGATCTTTCTGATGTGGAAGATTCTAAGTGAAACAAAAGCTTAAGAAAGAGGAGAAAAAAATAAGGAACAGAGGAAACAGCCAAGAACAACTGGTTGTTCCTGGTTTTGGGGTGGCTGTTTTCCTTCCTGGTGTAGAGTGTTACGGCCTCGTGGTGAGCCATGGAACATCAGAGTTTCCTGTGTGAATGAGGGCATTTCTCATCACATGGGCCAAAGTAAACAGTCCTCATACCTCTGGCCACCCTCCACTCCTATGGGCCCACCAGGAAGGCACTCAGGAGATAAGGAAGCTGACATTTGCAGAAGGTAGATGAAACATATTAGAGACATTGGTCTATATCCAACCAAGAGTTTTGTTCCCTCTGAAGAAAAGTAGCACTTATATCCCCATGGGAGAGTTGTCCTGAGGATTGCTGATGCCTGCAATGAGGGGGGCAAGAGAGATGCACATCACTATCCCCAAATGCCAACATCTGTTTCAAATTCAGTAGAATACACACACCTGACTCAACTTTCTAATCACTAGTACAGCACTGAGGGTGGCAAAAAACCAATGGGCAGAGCAGCGGCTACCAAATGCAAAGGTGTCCTAAAAGGGACTGACAGTAACAAAAAAAAAAATTGTTATCAGAGAGCAGAGTCTAACAAAGGCACTGAAAATGAAATACGATCAAAAACTGAAATTTAAAAAACAGAGAAAAAATTGAAATGGGATAATCAGAGCAAAAAGGACTGAAATGAAGTGAGGAGAAGTGAAGTGGCCAAATCTTGCAAAAATACCTCAAATTCAAATTCTAAAATCAGGAAAGAAAGGTAAACAGAGAGAAGAAGCAAGCTTTGCTCCAGTACCCTCCATTTCTTGTCATCCCATTCACTTCTATTGTTTTAACTTGGTTTCAAAAATTTATAATATTTTTTTAAGGTTTCCTTTCTGTAATTTATTCTTCTGTTTCTACATTTATATTTCTTTCCTGATTTGAGGATTTGAATTGGGGTAATTTTGGCAAGTTTTGGTCCTTTTCACTGACCCTCATTTTGTCTCAGTCCATTTGATTGTAATCTCTCCATTTCCAAATTTCTCTGTGTTTTTTTTATTCCACTGTTTTGGATCATACCTCCCTTCCAGAGCCTTTATAAGACTTCATTCTCTGATTTCTAGATTTCATTCCCTTTCCTGAAAGGAACATTTTCCTTTCAGGAAAGGGAAGGAAATCTTGCAATTTCAATGAGCATTAATTGGGCAGGCTTTGGTCCAGTTCCCTGCACTTCTTCTCATCCTATTCACTTTTATTGCTTTCACGTGGTTTCAAATGTTTCTTTTCTGGTTTGGTTGGTTTGGTGTTTGTTTGTTTGTTTGTTTGTTTGTATTTTAGATTTCCTTTCTGCAGTTTCTTCTTCTGTCTCTATATTTACATTTCATACTTGATTTGAGGATTTGAATTGGGACAATTTTGACAAGTTTTGGTCCTTTTCACTTCCCCTCATTTCATCTCAGTCCTGTTGGCTCTGATCATTCCATTTCCAATTTTTCTCTTTATTTTTTCTATTCCAATGTTTTTGATCATATCTCCCTTCCAGAGCCTTTGTTAAATTTCTTTCTCTGATGTCTAGATTCCCTTCCCTTGCCTGAAAGGGAGACTTTCCTTTCAGGCAAGGGAAAGAAATCTTGCTATTTCAATGAGCATTAATTTGGCGAGGTTTGGTCCAGTTCCCTGCACTTTTTGTCATCCCATTTACTTTTATTGCTTTCACTTGGTTTCAAAAGTTTAGCTTTTTTTTTTTTTCTCCCAAGATTTCATTTCACTTTTTTTCTTTGTCTCTCTTAATTTCCTTATATTTCATGATTTAAGGATTTGAATTGGAGTAATTTTTGAAAGTTTTGGTCCTTTTCACTGCCCCTCATTTCCTCTCCATCCTCTTGGCTCTGATCACTCCATTTCCATATTTTCTGGATTTTTTCCATTCCACTGTTTTGGATCATATCTCCCTTCCAAAGCCTTTGTTAGTCTTTGTTCTTATAAAATCATCCCTCCACCACCTCTGCTGCCCAAATGTAAGGATTGGAAAATTACAGATTAAGCAAATTTATCGTAATCACTTGCAATCCCAAAAATATTACAGAATTACAGAATTTTTTAGGTTGGAAGAGACCTTTAAGATCATCGAGTCCAACCCATCTCTAATACCTCAACTAGACCATGACACCAAGTGCCACACCAGTCTTTTTTTAAACACTTCTAGGGATGGTGACTCCACCACCTCCCCAGGCAAGCCATTCCAGTACTTTATCACTCTTTCAGTGAAAAACTTTTTCCTAATATCCAGCCTATATCTCCCTTGTCACAGCTTGAGACTGTGTCCTCTTGTTCTGTCTGTTGTTGCCTGAAGAAAGAGACCAACCCCCAGCTGACCACAGCCACCCTTCAGGAAGTTGTATAGTGTGATAAGGTCGCCTCTGAGTCTCCTTTTCTCCAGGCTAAACAACCCCAGCTCCCTCAGTCGTTCTTCATACGGTTTGTGCTCCAAGACCCTCACCAGCCTCATTGCCCTCCTCTGGACACGCTCAAGCATCTCAACATCCTTCCTAAACTGAGGGGCCCAGAACTGGACACAGCACTCAAGGTGTGGCCTCACCAGTGCCAAGTACAGGGGAAGAATGACCTCCCTACTCCTGCTGGCCACACCATTCCTGATCCAGGCCAGGATGCCATTGGCCCTCTTGACCACCTGGGCACACTGCTGGCTCACGTTCAGCTGCTGTCACCAGTGCCCCCAGGTCCCTTTCCTCCTGGGCACTGTCCAGCTACACTGACCCCAGCCTGTAATGCTGCAGGGGTTATTGTGGCCAAAGTGCAGGACTTGGTGCTTGGACTTATTAAACTTCATCTTGTTAGACTCTGCCCATCTGTCCAATCATTCTGGGTCTTTCTGCAAAACCCTTGGTCCTTCCAACAGGTCGACACACGCTCCCAGCTTAGTTTCATGTGCAAATTTACTAAAGAAAGACTCCATGCCTTCATCCATGTCGTCAATAAAAATATTGAACAGAACTGGCCCCAGCACAGACCCCTGAGGGACACCACTGGTGACTGGCCCTAGTTGGATGCGGCACCGTTCACCACCACTCTGGGTCCGGCCACGCAGCCAATTCCTAACCCAGCACAGAGTGCTCCTGTCCAAGCCACGGGCTGCCAGCTTATTTAAAAGTATGCTGTGGGAGACAGTGTCAAAGACTTTGCTGAAGTCCAAATAGTCAACATCCACAGCCCTTCCTGCATCCACCCGGCGGGTCACCTGGTCATAAAAGGTGATCAGGTTGGTCAAACATGACCTACCCGTCCTAAACCCATGCTGGCTGGGTCTGATACCCTGGCAAAATATCAGCCAGAACTTATTTTTTGTTGATTTGTGGGATAACACTATTATTTAGAAGTATACCATTGGATTGTAGAATGCTGAAAAAATCCATAAACCTTTATTTTGTGCAATTTAACGTTCTTCCCTAAAATGGAAAGCTTTGTGAAATTGGGCAGGTTTATCAAAATTTTCATTTTAATAGGGGAACACCAGCAAAATTCTCTGATGATTCCAAAACACCCTATTCCTACATTTTTGTATTGGAACGGTTAGACTTGTCACTTGAAAAGAAACCAAATTTTAAAAAAATCATATAATAAATGTATCAACATTAAAAATTAAGGAAACACTACATTGTGAATGCACTGAAATTATTATTTTCTAAGGATTTAACTTCATGGAGAATTTGATAACAACTTAATTTTTCCTCAAAATCAGAACTAGTCTTGAATTCTTAAACTCCTTTGTGAGGTAGAATACCTTTTTCTATATAGTGTTAATGTTTCTAGAGGGTTAATGCTGTCAAAACCGAATGAATAGGAGAACAGGGCAATTGTGTCTCTGAAGTTTAATTGTTGTAGAACCGTTCAATCAGGGATTTCAGACCCTCTGCAACTTGTTTTCCAGGATAATGTCATGCACAGAAGAAGACGTAGATTTATCTGCATGAAAATATTTAGAATCTGGTTACATTTTATGACAAACTCAGACTGAGATTTGTATTTCTCATTAAAACTTTCAGAATTTTATGTGAAAGCAAGTTTTGTGTTGCATACTGTATCCATCCAAGTGCTTTGGCTTCTAACCTCAGAGGTGAAAACTTCTTTCTACTGGTTGGAATTTCATTAGGCTTGAATGATATCTTGTCCCTGTTTTTCCGCTGGTCCCTTTGTCCTCTTCTATATCTTTCTTTTCCTTAGTACTATCTGATTCTGGTGTATTTCCTATTCCTCGGTGAAAACGTTCTCCTCCTCCAACCTGCAGTCATTTGGAGCATACAGCCGTTCCTCTGTCTATCTGAATAAGCACACTTTTCTGTACATAACCTGAAAATAAAAATTAAAAAGCTTTGCCTTTTGACTTTCTACTCAATGTTACCTCCATCTTGTTATTAATGGGTTTTTTTATTATTATTTTTCAGTAAATGTTTTATTTAACACAGTAAAGCCTTTTGGGTTTGCCTTTATATGATAGAAATTATAAAAATGGATTTGCATTGTGTTGTGAATGATGATACTTAAACTACTCATATGCCTACATTCTTCCTCTCAACCTCTCTTCCTTTATAAGTAGAGATTGGAGCATACTTAAGGAAAACAAGATTCATTTCCTTAAAAACCTCTAAGCTAATGCATTGTTATGCTTGTTATTGTGGTTTCTGTGAGAGGAGAGGAAGATGGATAACAATGTGGGCACTTCTAAAGCAAAGCATTTCCAAAGCAATACCCACATTGGTGGCTGTTTTCTGCAGCAGCTTTCTGCTTCCTTCCTTCCTCTTCCTCTTTCTGCTTGATTCATGACAAAATGTGAGACCCTATACAGCAGGAAACAATAATTTTCCCACATGGTGGAATTTTACTGATCTCAGAGTGTGAGTATGGCTACAACTCTGTATTGGACCTGCCTCAAAGCCCAGGGGAAGCCATATGACCTACGGGCCACCTGCATGGTGTGAAACAAGGCGATAGCGAGCCCTGGGACCACTTACCACAGGGAGAGGGGCCAGAAGCAGCTGTGGGCACAGGGTGCACAACACAGCAGGAACCAGGAGTTTCAGGCAGCAACAGAGGTGTGCAAAGCCAATTGCACAGTCTAGGTACAAAGCATCACAGTCCTCTGCCTGGCCAGTCATTCATACAGCCATGCAAACTGGTGTGAGAGTTGCATATGGGACTGTGCTTTTCTACCTCATTTCTTCCAGAACAAAGAAAGGTAGAGCAAAACAATGGCAATGGTTTTGACTGTCCCTTCATCAGCTTGCAGAGAGTGGATGTATCCCAACTCCAGGGCTACCTTGGTGTGCTTTTGTGTGTGAACAGACAGAAGCTGTGCATGCGGTACTCTTAACACCAGTATATCATGTCTGTGTTTAGATCCTCTGAAAATCAGACAACTATTATGAAGCAGACATAAATTTTGATGCTAAAAGTCTACCATTTAAAAATCTGTGTCTTTTAGTAACTTGAAAATGAAGAGACTTCTTTTTTAAAAGCATGATCAACAATGCGCGTTACCTAAATCAGTCTCCAAGATCTTGTCACCAGCCAGACTAATAATCCAATACTCTTTCAACAGTCTTCACAATAATGGACATATTTTCATCTTTCTCAGGTCGGGCAACTTATCAAAGAGAACTATGTGGCTCCATGCAGAGCTGCAAGTGATTCTTAGCAGCTTACCCTACAGTACCTCATGCAGGGACTTGTGCTACATTCCCGTGGATTATGGACTTCATCAGAATCTTTGAAATGAAGTAGCTATCCAATATATACAGGGATCTCACAGGCAGCTAAAACTTTATTGACACTGAGGAGGTGCACACGTTTATTTATTAAATAAGAAAATATCGTATACGCATGCTCAGAGGCACACAAACACACACATGCCAGCAGAGTACATGGGGATAAGGAAATCTGTGACATTATCACCTTAGGTAGAAGAGATGAGGGAAAGAGACTTCTGTGCACCGCACTTATTTTACCCCTGTTTTTCATTACGTGGATAACCTTAGAACAGTTCTTGTTAGCATTTAGAAAAAGGGAAAAATCTAGCCTCCTGCAGGGGAGCTATTATTGCTAGACTGTACTAGCATTATCTTGCTTATGGGGGGGGGCATATTGTTTATGCAGTCTATTTATCAGTGTAGGAACATATCTACCAGTATAGCAATATCTCTGCAGTAATGGCATACAAGAATAAAAGAGTTTTCATGAACACAGAGTTACTGCCTGTAGCATGTACATCTGAGATACCAAAGGATTATTTACCTATCATTAAGATATGGATTTTTTTTTTTATCTAGTTCAGTTTTTCTTGCAGCAGAAATCATATTAAATTCTCCAGCTATTATATCTAATATCCATTGGGCACTTTTTCATTTTGGGTAACCTAATATAAATGAAGAAAATAAATCCACAACAATTTGTTGAGGTGCCTTTTCCCCCCTGCCCCACCCCCCCCTTTTCCTGAATTAAACTCACATAATAAAATCCAAGGGTTGCATTTCACTCACATCTGCTTCAATTAACGTGCATGACTTTGGATGAAATTTTTAATGGAAGAAAAAAAGCTAAAAACCAATATTTTTAAACCATTGTGTAGGGTAAAAATGCTGCATACAACACAATGTGCTTATATGTCACACAACAGTCAGATGGGCTTTAAAATTCAGTGTGAGCCTTCCCAGTGCTCAATTTCTTTCATATTCTCCCATTATAGGATGTCTTTTAAGAGTTTTTAGTGATTTTAATTTAATGAAATGTTGTTCTATAATGTTGCTTTAGGAAGTGTTTGCTTGCCTGAAAAAAACAGGGGTAATAATAACAAAATCATTAATAATGGTAGACATATAATGGCTGAAAACTGCAGTCAGTCAAGACATTCTAATGCAATATTTGTTTGTTTGGTTGGTTTTTTCTCTTGGATAATGGATTTCTGAATGGTAAATTTATTTTTTTTAAGATTGCTTTTTTGTTTAAAATTTCCCTTTCTGCTAAAAGACAAAGGGTAGTTTGGATACAGATAGAAGAATTTCATAGGAAAATTGTAAACAAGAAAAAAACTGGTTTAGTAATATTTTTCACTAGGGAGAAAAAATATTTTCTGAGTATAACATATGAGGAGTAGGTGTAAAATTTTACTTCATTAATCCATTAACTCTATGGGCAAATCAGCTCATTTACATTGCCTTTTTGCAACCCCATTTTAAAGTATCCTTTACCTATCCAAGGTGGGTCAAAAAGGTAATAACACAGAGACACCTGGTTATATGTCATATTCTGCCTCCCCTCTGAAACTTCTGGTGTTTGGCATCTCTGGTCAGCATTGTCAGAGCAGAGAGAGAATGAAATTACTCTCATCTTGCCACGCACAAGACATTTGCAGCTAGAAAATAATTTAAATTTTCTCTTCTTGTGTCTCACCTTAAGTTGGCTGAAAAATTGTCCTGCACCTATAAAGAAATCATTGACTATGCTTTATGCCACTGGAGCAAGAAGATGTTGCAATTAGAATCAGAGTTAGAGTCAGAGGCATCTGTTTCTTCATGTGAATAACATGGAAGTAGGTATCTTGTTTGGTCTGTGGATTAATCTGCAAAGTCATGGGTTTTCCCAGCTCGGTAGCTCACATGCTTACTTCAACCCACCTGAAATAATTCAGAGTGATATAACTTTGCGTGTTATTTTGGCTGTGTCTTGTTGGGTGCTTCCCTGTTTAATCCAGTCATATAAGAATTTTAGCCCAGGTCTTTCCCAGACTGCCCTTTCAAATCCTCCTGAAGGGATGCTGGTAATAACCAGGGTGTTACAGGAAAGATGCGCAGACCAAGCACCTCCTGAGAGACAACAAATCAGCTCTGCACGAGTCACAAGAGATAAAGGGGACGAGAAAACAGGGTTGAAACTCACTGGTACCCAGGGGATCAAATGAGTTTTTTTTCTTCAATTACTGGAGGGATGTATTTGTTCTTTATTGACCTTTCTTCATCCTAATCCCTTTTTCTTTTGTAATATATTTAAGAGAATGAAGTCTTCCTAATAAGGCTGAATTGAGAAAATTAGAGACTGCTGACTTATTTAAGGGTATGTGTCAACCTAAAGGTTACCTTATCCCCAACCTCTCCTGCAAAACAGTCCAATCTCCTATAACAACTCAACACCACTGAAATATTATAGTAGAGTCTTGTATTCTACTTTGATAGATGCATAATACACATACAATGATACTATGTTTATTTATTCTGTTTATTGGTTCGAACATGATTTTTAATGTGTAACATAAAAAGAGGTTTTCAAGTTAATTGGACTGTCAACCCCATCATGCTCAACTTTATCTCTGTCCGCTTTTACTTCCAGACTAACTTTCTTTTAATAGGATATCCACACATAGTAAAGCATCCAAACAACTCCTTCACCTCATCTTCAATTAATTCCGAGGATGCAACCATTTGCACATTCCTCTGCATGCATTTTATTAATCCCACTTTCATTCTACAAGGCTACAGCAAATCATGTAATAAATATCTGTTTTGCAGTCATGAGTTGATATACTATTTTCTTCTATGATCCCCTCTCTTAACTTATAGCTTAAAAATCTAGCAAAAAGTATTCCATGTTCTATTTTCTCATTCAAGTAAAATTTCAAAATGTTACAGAAAATCCTCTTCCAAAACTGACAACATTTCTCAAGTTATTTTAAGAAAACCAGAGAATATGGTTGTGTATAATAAATATATAAGATCAAGCTCAAAGCTGGCATAAAAGAGACACTGAAATAAAATGGACATATACCATCTTGCACCTGTCAAGGTTCTGGTCCAGAGAACATGGTACTGAAAGCCTTTTATAGCATTAAATAATTTTTAGATCTACCTAACTGATTTTATTCAATGTCAAGTCCATGTCAAATACCCTAGTTTTGAAAACAGACATGTAAATATACAGACAGTTCAAACTGAATCCATATACAACTGTGTGCATGATATTGAGTGTGTGCAAATTAAATGGTGGTTTTGAACCCTATCAGACTTTGCTGGCCACAAAACTGAAGACAGTAGTTTCCTAAACTGGAAAAAAATGATGTTAAAAATCAATTCCACCAGACTGTAGCTACAGTGAAACTGTCTTCTGCCCTCTTCCTTCCCCACACACCTTGTCACAATAAAGATCTGGGTACTTTGTGTCATCACATGTAATTTGATGCTAAAAAATTGGTATATGGAAATATACAAACCTCTTTGTAGCAGGATTCTCCTCTTGCTATATTCTTTCATTGAATGCATGTTTTTCAGCCAGTAGGTCATCAACAATAGATGTAAGACTCAGTCATCGATGACATATGTGAGTTACTCTGAGGAGTAACATATTCATCTTGTGGTCAGATTTGTGTTTAAACTTTAAGCCTAAGAGTAAAAAAAAAACTCAGAAATTTTTATTTTTGGTTCAATGGCCCTACATTTTTTAGCCTGTTCTCAGCAGATTTTTGGCCCTGAGTAGTGGCATGTGGCACAAACTGACTTGTGATTTTTTTTTTCTGCTTTGGATGTCGGAGGTCTTGTGAGATCATCTGTTTTTTCCTAAAATTCTTGCCATCTTGAGCCAAAACCTCATGAGAATAGTTTTCTTGGAACATTTTTTTAATATGAAAACTGAAATGAGAAAAATAGGCCTCTCTTGGATTTGCCCCACAACAAAACCCAATACTTTTTAAATACACATATTCTGATCTGACATCTCCTTGGTACCCGCCCCCTCTCCCCCCCTTAATAAGCATAAAAGGAGTTTTAATTTCAAAATAAATTGTAAGGCTCTTGTAGCAGATTCCAAGTGGTATCATATTCCATGGGCATTTTCTAGACTCCTTGACTTCTTTCTATTTGCTGGTTTTGGTTTTCTTATTTTTTGGTTGGTTATTTTTGGTTTTCTAATTAAAAGTTACATGTTACTTAATAATTAATGCAATACTTGTGTAACATAATGTTTTACACTTCCACCACCCAAACACAAGTAAAATGTTTCTATTGTTATCTATTATGTGTTAGCTATTATTTCTTACAAGCAAATGAGAAAAAGACATTCAAAGCTTTTGAGGAGAGACAACAGAAAACTGACAATAGATCATTCTTGATCAGACAGCAGAAGCTAATGCCACAAGAGATATATTTGGATAAGAAACAGATTTTTTATATGGGATTATGCTATGTACATAGATAACAAGACTATCCAAATGTAATCTTACTCTATAAAAGAGGTTTGAGGTAAAAGTAGAATCTGTGTGTTAGCCAACCTGAAAAGAGGAAATTTTTATTTGGGGGAGATATTTTTTTCCACAACTATTATTTATTACAGAGCCTTTCTCTTTAAATGAGATCCTGTATAAAAATGCACTGAAATATCTAGACATACCTGATCCACAAGTACGTTTTTCAGATTCCTATATGAAAACCAGGAGAATTCTCATTAAATAACCAGTTGAAAATAACAAACCTGTTCAAGCCAAGATGCCTAGGACTTACATACTGAAGATGATCAAGCCACCTTTTGAGCTGCATTTGACTTCCTGGTCATTCAGGTGCACTTTCTGTGTTGGGGGTAACTTCACTGACCACTTTCAGGTGCCAAATGATAATGGAGGGTCTTTTCTAAGTCAAATCCCCAGCTCCAGCTGATGGCATCCTGTACGATCAGACATACCCCTGTGGAAGGATGGGACTGGTGTCATGGTCAGTTCTGCTCCCTAATCGGGTTCCAGAACTTTCCCACCCTTTGCCCCTTCAGCAATTTCAGCTTAGGCTGTAAAAAACCCCAAACAAAACAGAAAACAAATAAACAAACAAACAAAAAAACAAAAAAAACACCCAAACACCCCCAACCTCTGAAAAAAAGAAAACAACCAAAAAACCCCCTTCTTTCTGTGTCAGGAAAGTTAAAACCTTTCTTCTAAGCCATAATTACCACCAATCTCAGCCATTGTTCTGTAATGAGGTTTGATGTTTTAAACTACAAAGACGCACATTTAAGATATAGAACAATGTTGCTGGGGTTTGTGTGTATTTCTTTTAATTCTAAAAATTGTTTTTCTTTATTTGATATAAATCTGAAGGCAGGAACTCATTGTAGATACACAAGAGCTTACAGTATGGAAATATCAAAAGGAATTAATCTATGCAGGTATAGATAAAAGAAGAAGGAATAAATGCATATAGGCAGTGGGTATGAGAGAAGACAAAAGGCAGGGAAGAAGCCAAATACAAGTAAAAGAGAATATGAGAAGACTGTTATATTAGGTTAATATTATGGGAAATTCAAGTACTTTAAGATCCTCAGATGTAAGATTCTATGTAAATATAAAGCTTTTGGTTTCTTTTGTCTAAAATCTGAGTTGAGCAAATGCAGTCTGAAAGCGGCTCCTAAATACGGTTATATGGGGTTATGGACACAATTTCTGCTAGGTATCATGAATTTAAGTGTATTGCTGTGTTATTAAAAGCAACCAGCAGCATGAACTTGCTGTATTATTAACATGTTACATTAGCCTTAATAGTTAATCCAGTATTCATATTCATATTGTGGGCTCTTCTTCTAAGAGAGAGTAACAGCTTTCTAAATGCTTTTAAGACTTCCAGGAATAAAATTAAAACATGTTTAAGTACTTGTAGGAAATTGTGTGCAGAATTCTGAATAAGGGAACTATTGCATTGTATCAGGACCCTTAAGAGATTCAGCTGAGAAATAAATTATGTAAACAATGCAATATGTGTGTGTGTCTACAGCTGTATATCAATATCACCTATATCTATGTATACAAATATCCTCATCCTTTTCTGTCAGTCTGGAATGTGTTATACTGGAGACACTGAACCTTTCAAAAGAGATGCAAGACATGTTTTTAATGTTGCTTCAGAATTCAGAAGCAAAACAAAAATTGGATAAATACTTCATTGCATTTTATAAACAATCTGCTTTCTGATTATTATTATGGAGCAACTTTTCATTCTTTTAAATGAAGTTTGACTCCAAATGCATATGTGGGAAATTAATTTTGGTGGAAGAATTCAGTTCAGAGTAACGTATCCCAAATGAGATTTGTTGAAACCCACACGTTGCCTGCAGTTACAGTGAGAAGGGTGAGTGCTGATGGAGGAGAGCAGGACAGGTGCCCCTTAGAGGCCGCAAGAACAATCTACCTCTGCCCCTCGGTCCTGGAGGGAGTTGTACCAGTAGCTACATGAAGAGCTACATGAAGGCCCCACATTCAGCTTGGCTGCAGGTTCAGATTGTATTTCCTCTCTGCAGTGACTCCTCCACACTCCACTTGCACGAAGTCCAAACATCTGGGTTTAATGTGAACAGAGTGGATTTCAAGCTTAATTCTACTCTTTGTCTCTGTGTGTATGAGTATGTGTGCGTGTGAAATAATCTTTCTGGAATTCTTTATTGCTTTCCTAAATCTTTCATTAGCTTTGCATCCTTACAATTTATTTTGCTATGAAATACACAATCAGTAAAAAGCCTTGTCTCCTGTTCCGTTTCCTACTCTGCCTTCAGAAAATACTATTGTTTGTATTGTCTGGAAAACAGATTGAAGACCTAACTGAAATACTGTTAATCATCAACACATTTTTTTACAACTTATTTTAACATAGGTGTTTCAGGTGTAGTAATCCCTGATGATATTTTTTTTAAAGAGGACTCCTATGAAAAAAACCCAACATTTATAAGAACATAAATATTGATTTTTGAACTCTCTCTCGGCAGTGTTATATTTCCCCCTCCATTTATGATGTTTTATGTGTTATATAGATTGGGCACAATATTAAAACTCATGTGAGGGAATGGAAGAAAAAAAAAATCAGGGAGTAAATAGCTGGTTTCCTTATCATGGCTCCCAGTTTGATTGTGGTAGGTTCTGGAGAACACAGGTGTAGGATACTGAATTATAGCAAATAAAAGACTAAAACATAACAAAGGTACCTGAGGGTTTGGCTGAAGTCCCTGTGCAAACTGTGATTAACTGAATACCTGCCCTGGAATGCTGGCTTGGCAAGAGGTTATACACACATGAATGAATCTGTCTGCATACTTAGACAGTGCAGTTAAACTTCTTTCTCATTAAAAAAAAAAAAAAAAAAAAAAAAAAAAAAAAAAAAAAAAAAAAAAAAAAAAATTTCCGAAGTTGTTGAGTATAGTTTGAGTCTGCCTTTTTTGATTTAGGCTCTTTATCTTCAGAAAAAAAGTGAGGTGACAAGTGTCCTACACTTATAAGAGAGTGGGAAGAAGAGGAGAAGTAGCAGTCAAAGACATGTTTGGGTGCATGAAGGCATCTAGGGAGGATTTATTCCTAAAAATCAGTGTTCTGGGAAATGGAAGCTGTTCTCAGTGTAAAATGGTGACAGTCTATTGATGTAAATGTACCTGAGCTTATATTTCAAAACCTATGAGACCACCAGTGAAGAACTAGTCACATATTAAGAGAACTTAAGAGACAATATACAGAATATACTTACGCATACATTGGTTTAGACAGAAACCCAGAATTTTCAGTAGAGTCTAAGGGAGCTGAAAGTCAGTGGTTTCTGAGTACATGAGGGTTTTCCCATGTGGAAAGACAGAGCAGCACACAAGTAAATGTCTTTCTGCTGCAGTTATGCTATTGGTGTAGACACAGCCATACTTATACTCACAGTCCCCTTTTAGAGGACTAACTATAAATTACATTTCAGGCTAATGTAAATGTCTGGACAATGATCATATATTAGTGTCCATTGGGCTGGTTCCTATATAGTCTAAAGCTGTGTATGATTGTGGGGACATGGTACAGTCAGAGGGGAAAAGTCACTGCTTGCTATTAAAGAATTTACCTTCTGACTACATTTCATGTCTTTTTATTTTTTGTTGCTTTCCATGCATATTTAATATGTGCTAATAATTTGGATTAGCCATTTTACTCTCTTTCCTTGTTTCCATTAGAGAGAATTAGATGTACATTTCCAGCTGGGAACACCACAACAAATGTGTCCTTCACAGAAGAGCACATGATGGCCTCTGGCTCACATGATGTGAGATGGTTAGAAATTTCCCGTGCTTTTCTTTATGCAGACATGTTGTGCATGAACTTGCAGAGGAGAAGGACCTCGCCCTTGATTTATAATCAAGTCATGAGATCATCTATGCTCTAAAAGAGTCTATTGTCCAAATCTTACTAGTTTTTCTCCAAGAAAATTTTGACAGTGTATGGAGAACTGGCCCCAAAAAGTAGTTTTTCTTTTCATACATTTAAATTACTTCTGACCCTTCCTTGATTTTAATCTTTTTATTTCCTCACCTTTTTTTCAAATTTCCCTGAAAATTCAAGGTTTCCCAACAGCAATTATTTTTTACCATGCCAGCAAGAGGGTCTGGTACTTGCTGCAATTGGGGATTGAGAAAAAACATTGCCCCAAAACTGCTTCATCAGATAACCAGATTTTTTATATATTTTTTTGTGTGTGTGGTGGAAGAATCAGAAAATGTGCTCTTTTTTTGGTATGTGTGGGGACAGTGATTGTGTGACAGTAGAGTGAGTCCTGCAGTCTGCTCCCTTTGGCAGTTATGCTTAAAATCAACCTTACCAGGCTCATGTGACAGCTATTGGGGAATCGTTTTCTTCTGCATATCCCACTCAGAAGAGAAACATCCCAGTGCACCATTGTGATTTTTTTTTTTTATTGCAAGATTTTGCTAAAGATTTCCCAGCATCCTTCATCTTTTTACTACAATGGGAAACAAGATCTCCCCATATAGGTGCATACCATCCCTAATCTCTGCATAGAGTTGCTCACCATACACAAAAATCACCCGTATAGCAATTAAATTCAGACACTTGGTGGAAAACAGCCAATTCGTTTTGCTTCTACTTGTTTTGAGAAAAAGACTCCCCCCCCCCCCTTCATCTGAATAGGCAAGATTGACATAAAAAAGTACTTCAAGAGATGAACTTGTCTACTGAGCACAAATACAGTGAGTTTCTGTATATCTTTAAATGTTTTATATGTCCTAGTCATATATAATTTATTGTGTTGTGAAGCTGAGCCCTTCTTTGAATGAAAATTTTACTGTCAGAGCCTGGGGTACTTTAGTCTGATGATTTAAAACTCTCAATGTGCTTGTAGCGAATAGCACTTTTTATTACAACATGTTTGTCCAAGAGGTCAACTTCCAGCACAGCAGGATTTCTTCCCACTCAAGAATTATTTCTGATGGCAAGAATCTCCCATCTTAATTCATCTGGTGCTGAATGCACTAGCCAACACTCTCCCAAAGGCTCATTATACTGGACCTGCCAAGAAAATGCACAAGAAAAGTGTGAAAGCTTCACCTTTTCTTAGGCAAGCATTCTTGCTAGCAGATTATACAGAATGTTAAATGCTGTATGCCTGCTTATGCCCCTTTGGTCTTAAGATTCCCATTTATAGTTTTGCTCCAGTATTTCATTTTCTCAGTCATGGTGTTGAATCTAAGGTGCCTTGTGATGATGTTAAATTAATTTTGGAGATGAGTAAACGTGACTAAAATTATGCGCATGTTTCCTGTGAAATACTGTACACCAAGCAGGTCCTAGATTAAAAGACAAGCTTGACTTTAAAGGTAATGTGATTAATTTCCTCAGCCAAAACCAGCTAGATAGTTTTCATGCTTAAGCTATACCGTGTAGATGCCCTATTACACCCATTTACGGTCTCCATCCCTTTGCTCAGCCCCTGCTGAGCCTATTAAGTTGGTATCAAGTCAACTTGTCCCTTAGTGATAGTACACAAACTCTCAGAGTGCTGCAGAATTCTGCATCTGTCCTTTTACCTGTCACTTCGGCCTCCTTTTACTGATGTTAAAAGAAATCTTTACTGTCAGTCATATAACCAATTCACTTTGTTCACAGGCTGTGACAACCTTGTTGTGTTTCTCCCACCACAGAACCGACTTCTCTGAATTAGTATTCTCAAAATTTAGACTAGCTCATTAGTCTGAATAAATTTGAAAGGTTGCTGTTCACTTTTTTTTAATGTAGCTCAGCTTTGCTGGGATATAATTTAGGCATCTTTAGGAAAAAAAAAAAGAAAAAAAAGAAAAAACCCCCACAAACACAAAAAACTCGACAACCAAGCAGCCCAACTCCCAAGTATTCACTGTATGATTTTAGAGCTAAAGGCTCTCTCAGTGGATTCAGTGATTAAATAAAATTTAATCAAATCTTACAAGTTTTTTTCCAGCTTCCTAATCTTATTTATTTATTTATTTATTTATTTAGGTATAATTGAAACATTGACTACTCTTTCAGGAAAGAAAACAGAAGTTCAAAAGCCAATCTCAACCATCTTTCTGGCTTACTATGTGGAGACCAGCTGGTTTCCACATTATCACTGAAAATATAGAGTAAACTTTCTTCCTCAATAGATGAAACCTAACTCCACCTGCCATTCTGTACACATGTGCACCCAGCCAATACTATGAAGGAAACCTCTTCCACTAAAAAATCCCATGATTATGCAAAAAGACCACCATTTTTGCTCTTATTTTCAAAGTCTTAGCAGCAGAAGCAATTAATTCTCTACTTTCATGAAATCATTAAGGTATTTTCACTGCATCATGTAATTTCTTGTAGGGATTGAAGGCTGGGTACCAGTGGACATGACAGAGAATACAACTGGTCTGCCCCAGCACACATCTCATATGGTGCAGGAGTGTGGGCACGAAGAACTGAAGAGTTCAACATTGTGTGTGCACACCTGCCCTTTCTTTAGGGAAACTCTCAGGCAGAGATGGTAAAAGTGTATCAGGACAACATTTTGGATTATGCTACTTTTCCAGGACAGTATTAGGAAACCAGAAACAATAATCTGTACAGTAATTTGGATCAGTGGAGTACTTTTTATAGGAGGATGTCAAAGGTTTATGAACAAATCTAGTAGGAAGTGATGATGACACCTACTTTGAGTTTGTAAAATGAAGTACAGGGGACAAGTCTCCCCCATTCAAATTCCTTTCTTCTTGCTAAAATTGTACAAATTTCACTGGAGCCTCTTCTGGGTTACCTTGGCAATATAAAAATCCAGTCTAGAAGCCAGGGAGGGTAAATAATTTATCCAAGGTCACAGCACAAGCACCTGAGCCTCAGAGTAAAGAATAGAGGTCCTCAGAGTCTTACTTAAAAGGGATAATGATGACTTCACCATTAGCTGTAAAATAGAAATATAAAATAGAAATATAAAAATGTCTTTGCATTAACATCAGCACCTTAAAACTAAAAATGAGAGAGCTTGGCCAAAGGGGTCTGATATAACTGACTACAGAGTCAGGGTGGAAAAATATAAATCAATTGGATGAAATGATCCTTTGCTACAGACTAGAGAAGTTTGGCAGTGTCTCAAGAAATGGAGAATTATGCTAAACATTAATGGAACCAGAGATACTCTCAACAGTTCAGGGTGGATATAACTGTGCAATGGAGCAGAACAGATTAAAAATCCCAGCTTAAGGAGGGATTAATATATAAAACTGCAGGAGAAAGACATGACGTGATAGAAATAATGCAATGGTCCTCCTAGTATGCTTTTACTATGTTCAGAATGTTCATCTTTTACCTTTTCAGTTGTTTTCTCAATTCTTCCTCTAGTGTGCGACAACATTATTGCTTCCTCTTTTAATATCTATGGCTTCTTCTGACACCCAGGACTCATTGTGTCAGGAGCCAAAAATACCCTGTAACTCCTAACTTGGCTGCATAGGGTATAATAGGTCAGTCATGTGGAATACAATAATTTTCATATTTATATGATGGTTTGCTTACACAGACCTCCAGTAAGTACTGCCCTGAAAGAGAGACAGCCACAAGTAAGTCAAGGTGATACTTTCTTTTGGGCATTCCAGTGCAGCAACTCTGCCATTTCAAGAGGTTTCTGTTGAAAATTAAGATATTGTTTACTTTCTTGAGAACGCTACACAGAAAAGTATTTTAAACTTAATGTTCAGTCATGTGAATGACTGTCTTCCCAAAGGCTGTACATGAGAGGTACATTTATATATCTGTTTGAGAAAAATAATTACACTGAACTGGTTATAAAAGCTGTATTCTCCCTTAAAAAAAAAAAAAAAAAAAAAAAAAAAAAAAAAAAGTTTTATTTTTGGCTGTTATTTTTCCTACTTAGTTAATGGCTTTTAGATTCTCTTTAGCCCATTTCTCTTTTTTCTCTCCTATCTTCCTTTGTGGCCAACTTTCTCTTCATCCCTGGCTGCCATGCCTGGTAAATTCTGGACATCATTGCAACAACGGCTGCTTATGAGTGGATGGCATTTGTGTCTGCATATCAAGTCAAAAGGCTCTAAAGATTTCTTTGTTGTGGCTGCAGAGCTAACAAGGCCGAAATTGTCTGGGAAACACCTTTTCTTTTGGATTTGCCTTAGATAGCCATTTCTGGTTTATTTATTTCTTTTTTTCTTCTCCTTAGCTTTTAATCTTTCCTTCTTCCTTTCCCTGCTCATTTTTACTCTCTGTATTTCATGCCCAATTAATCTTGTTCTCTCCGGCACACTTTTATAGGAAGGAAAGTTCATGAAAAGAGCTTTCAGACGAAGACTGAGCCAATTTCCTTGGTAACTACCAAAAGCAAGTGAAAATGACAAACGGATTGACTACAGTGGATTGATTGATACTGATTTATAGCTGAAAATTGGATCAAGTGCATCCACATACACTTTCTCCAGGGACTAAAGCAGAGGCAGACTGCTTCTGTCAGCATTCCTATACCATGAAGCTAACCCCTCTCGTGTCACCTCATGTCTCCCTTTCTAGCCTTGTCTTCTGCTTAAATAAAGATAGTTGTTAAAATAAAGATGCTTGCTGTCTTATCCCAGGGATATAATGTTTTGAGGATACATATGACTTATGCTTTACCTTTAAATAGTGGTCAATTTTCTATATAATCTGGAATCACTGCTCAACTGTGCATACCTGTACCTCCTCTTTCACATGCCTGCCAGGTACCCTAAGGTGGGTTTTCACTTAAGTAGGAGCTTTCTCCTAACTCTGCCTTGGATCTTAGTGGTTTTACTACTGAATTGCAAAGGAGAAGTAGAAGGACCTATCCTAAATGTGATATCTGGAAATGCATATTATGATGAAAACTCTTATTCACACATGAGTACATGTTCCTGTTGTCCTTTTAGGACACCTGGATGTATGAGGTTTGGAGGGCAGCATTTCTTCTTAAATCTGCTACCTTAATCAATCAATTTATTAAGTAGAGTGATAGTTAGGAATATCATTATGCCCTGACACATCTAGGCTGGCAGAGGTAAAAAAGGACTGAAAATTATCCACAGAAAGTAGAGGAAAAGTTACAATGTCTGCTTCTACAAATTTCAAATATTTTAGATAATAGGAAAGGGAAATGCTAGTTACTGTAGTATTCATTTTATAACACGTTACATCATGATTTAGTGAAGAAATATAGTTTTACCATGAAAAAAACTGGGTGTCAGATTACCTGATACCATCAGATGTAGAGACATCTGTTTCAGAAGAACTTTTAGGACTTCTGTTTCTGGAGATAATACATGCTTGCTGGAGAGCCAGGATGCTGTTACTGTCTCCAGTCCATGGAAGGGGCTGCTTCTTGTGCTGTTCTGCAAAGAGCAGCCTTTGTGACTACCTCTCTTCTGTAATTGTCAAAGTCAGTTCTTTGCTGAATCCAAATTGCTCTCCTTAGGAAGAAGGAGAACCTTATCACCCTCTACAACTTCCTGAAGGGTGGTTGTAGACAGCTAGGGGTTGGCCTCTTTCTGCAGGCAGCCACTATGAGAGGACACAGTCTCAGGCTGCATCAAGGGAAATACAGGTTGGACATTAGGAAAAAGTTTTTCATGGAAAGAGTGATAAAGTACTGGAACAGTCTGCCCGGAGAGGTTGTGGAGTCACCATCCCTGGACATGTTTAAAAAAAGACTGGATGTGGCACTCGATGCCATGATCTAGTTGAGGTGTTAGGGCATGGGTTGGACTCAATGATCTTGAAGGTCTCTTCCAACCCAGACATTCTGTGATTCTGTGATTCTGTGATTCTGTGAAGGGTAGGAAAGTCTTTTATTTGTATATATGATTTCCTGTATATTACTTTATTTTGGGCCTGATCTAACAATCTCCAACTGTGGCTTTCATTCTTGCCATGTGGTTATGGGGCTGCAGATGAACAGACAGCAGAATTGTCCTTACAGTCCTTCCTGTGGTCCTTCAGAACAAGGCTTAAATGTTGCTTTCTGACTTGGACAGTTGGATTTTACAGGCAGACTGAGCTGGTGAAATCTGAGGTTGCTTTTAGCAGAAACATGAAAATGTGCAGCTGAGTTCAGGGAGCACATTCGGGTTCACTCCAGGAATCACTCAGGTAAGTGTTGTGCTGTTCCACAACTACAAAATGATTGCTTTGTCAAAGTCATCCAAAGAAGCCCTGACAGTATAAAAAGGTGAACTCAGTCCATTCAGATTCTGGGTTAAATGATGTTTATCGAGGATAATCACATTACTAGAATATCAGAATTGATGAAAAGGCAAAATTACCATTACCAAGTGGACATTTCTTTGGGGTTTTGAGACATCAGCCCATAGAAATTTTGATGCAGTCTTCATCAAACTACATTGAGCCTTAGAATATAGACTTAATGATTTTAAATATCTCAAATTCAAGGACTTTCTAGTTCTATGAAATTGAACTTCTTGACAAACAGCAGTCCTTGCACAACAGGTTTTGTAACATAATAGAAGGCAATTTGGGGGGGGCTGACCCCAACTGGATGCCACTTAAGTTGCTCTGTCACTCCTCAACTAAGTAGGCAACAGGAAAAATAAGAAAAGGTCCATGGGTTGAGATAGAGGGAGAGATCACTCAGTGATTACCATTGTGGGCAAAACAGACTCATATTAGGGAAATTATATTAATTTATCACCAATCAAATCAGAGTAGGGATTCTTTCCATGGGGTGCAATCCTTCAGGAACAGGTTGCTTCAGCATGAGTTCCTGCGGGATCACAAATTCTGACAGCAAACAGGTCCCAACATGGGCTCCTCTCTCCAGAGTCCACAGGTCCTGCCAGAAGACTGCTACAGAACGGATTTCCCATGCATTTACAGCCTCTCTCAGACACCCACCTGCTCGTGTGAGGTGCTCCAAAGGCTGCAGGTGAATCTCTGCATCCCACAGAGCTCCATGGCTGCAGGGGCTCAGCTGCCTCACCATGGGCTGCAAGGGAATCTCAGCTCTGATACCTGGAGCAGCTCCTTCCCCTCCTTCTCCACTATCCTGGAGGACTGCAGAGCTGTTTCTCTTGTAGATTCTCACTTCTCTCTTTGGCTGCAGTTGCATTTTTTTTCCTCCTTAAATACCTTATTCCAGCAATGCTGCCACTGTTGCTGGTGGCCTTGGCTTTGGATAGCGTCTTGTCTGTCTTAGAGACGTCTGGAATTGGCTCCATAAGATATAGGCAAATCTTCTAGCTGCTTCTCCCAGAAGCCACCCCTTTGGTACCCCTGATACCAAAACCTTGCCACAAAATCCCAATGCACAGTTCCCCCACAGGAGTAAAAAAATGTGAAAAACTTTAAAAGGGCAGATTTTAAAACCATGAGGAAAATGGTTAACAGCAGGCTGAAGGGCAAAGTAAAAAACTTTAAAACCACAGAAACAGCCTGGAGGCTATTCAAGAACATTGTGTTAGAGGCACAGATGGTTTGTGTATCATTGAGAACAAAAACAAAGTAAAATGTTGAAAATAAAACTATGGTTAAGAAGAGAAATACAAGGTTTTATTGAGGTTAAAAAGGCATCCTTTAAAAGCAGAAAAGCTTCCTGAAAAACCTAGCCAGGTCAGGCCATCACTCATGTTGGTAAAAGGCAAGTCAGCAATGACAAGAGTAATAAGGAACTGATCAGCTAAAAGTAATGAGGATCTGGTGGTAAAGACACGGAGGCAGATACTTGTACCATGTTGTTCTGGTGTATTAAAATTTGCAACAGAAATGTCCCATTGTCCTCTTAAATTTCCCCTCTTTTTTTTAAAGACAAAATGCTATTATCCAATCAGAGAATGAAACTAGGCAACAAACAAAACAAAATGATTCTGCAAAGATATTAGCATAGTCAGAAATTTCTTGCCTATTTCCCATCTCCACCTTCTTCTTCAGGCCTGTTTCCCAGGCTGCTTACATCTCATTCTTTCTCTCCTGGCTAGATGGCAGGTCTTTTGTCTTTTTTGCTCTAGTATATTCTGAGCTTGATTATTCACTGAGAGATCTAAATTCTCCCAGTCTGAACAAAACCTGCTTGGATATATTGAATCAATTATTTGCTAAAAACAGTCCCAATCAAAACACGTGTGTTCTCTGAATGTGTCTATGCACAAGAACTAAATAGCTGAGTACCTTAAAGACCTACAAGAATGCAGAGAAATAATAATAATAATAATAAATTGTCAGCAATTTTTCTTTCAATAGAAGACAGTAAAGGATGTTTTTTGTGTTGGGCTATGGGACTCAGAGAAATGGAAGCTAAAAAACTGAACACTATGCATCAAACTGAGAAATTAAAATTCAGCAGTTATTGATGGCTTCTCAATATATTAACATATTCAGAATTGAGATATAATGGCAGTTCATTAAGGTCATTGGTCAGCAGCTGGCTGAACATGAGCCAAGTGTGCCCATGTGACCAAGAAGGCCAATGGCATCCTGGACTGCATCGGAAATAAAGTGGCCAACACGACCAGGGCAGGGATTGTTCCTCAGTACTTGGCAGTGGCAAGGTCACACTTGAGTTCTGTGTCCAGTTTTGGGCCCCTCAATAGAAGAAGGCCATTGAGGGGCTGGTGCATGTCCAGAGGAGGACAGTGGAGCTGGAGAAGAGTGTGGAATGCATACGCTATGAGGAGGAGCTGAGGGAGAACTAGATGTTTAGCCTGGAGAAAAGGAGGCTCAGGGGTGACCTTATCACACTTCAACTCCTTGAGAGGAGGCTGTAGCCAGGTGGGGGTCAGTCCCTTCTCCTAACTAGCAAGCAGTGGGACAAGACGAAATGGCCTCAAGTTGTGCAAGGAGAGGTTTAGATTGGATATGAGGAAAATTTTCTTCCCTGGAAGGGTGGTAAAGGACTCTAAGATGTTACCCTGTGGAGTGGTAAAGTCACCATCCCTGGAGGTACTTAAAACAGGTGTAGATGTACTTATGAACATGAATTAGTGGTGACCTCGGCAGTGATGGGTTAATGGCTGGACTTGATGATCTTAAACATCTTTTCAAACCTAAACTATTATATGATTCTATGAAATCTGTGGGTAGTAGTGCCTTCTCAGAACCAAATCTGAGTTGAAATTGTGGGCATTTTAGTGACTTGTTTTAATGATTTCAGAAGAAATTGTTTGTTTGAAATGGGCTGTAGATGGGGCAAAAATGAGAAATAAGTGCAAGAAATATCACCTGAACAGAAGAAGCCAAGCCAACTTTTCTTCTGTATCTCTGCCAGGAGATGACAGGAGAAGGAGGAAAAAGAGCACAATTTTTTTTTTTCTGTAAGCATCTCACAGAACATCTCCTGAGATTTTGTTTGTCCTTTCCCAGTGCAGATTTTCTGAGGATATGTGGAGTATTGCCCATTTCTTCAGTCAACAGAATGACTTTCAGATAGGTGGAAACTGTATCAGATTGTGGGTGGGGAAAGAAGGAACTGGGGAACAAGGCAGTTGGAGGTACAGAACAGCTAAGGAGGGGCTGTGAGAAAGGTTTGGTTTATATGGGCAGAGTTTGAATAAACTTTTAACACCGTTGACCTCCAAAACTCCTGTGTACTTCATTAATCATCTTGTACACAGATGAGAACTTTCAGAACATCTGGTGCCTTCCTGAAGATCTCCAGTGTATAAGAACTTCAACCTTTAATTTCAAATCACTGTGAACTTTAGATCAAAAGCTGCGACTGAGATTCTGCGTCACTCACAAAAAGAGAAATTTTACATCTCCAGTAATTGGTAAAGGATGTTTTTGGGTTTGGTGGATTTGTTTGTTTGTTTGTTTTGTCTGTGTGTTGTTGTTGTTTTGTTAAATTTTGTTTTGTGTTCCTAGTTTAAAGGAGGAACTGCATGCTACTAATCAGCCATTGCACATGCATACACATACACTATTATATGTGAATGCTTCTCCGATGTTACTTTGTAAGAACCTTACACACTTCACTTTGATTAACACTTTGATAAGACATATATTTTCCTTGAAGAAAGTGAGGCCATGGGGATTTGTTAAAAATTCAGAAAAGGAAGATACTGTGAAAAGATTTAATTCAGTTACAGTAAGTAATACATTCTACTAATGTAATATGGCCATAAAAAAAATTAGACCCCCTGAGAAATTAGGATAATCTTGTTTGATCCTTTATGAATGTATATAATTGTATTTATGTATGTGTCTGTATGTATATCTACATTTATGAAAATATTGCTATGCACATGCTTGTGTATGAATACATTTTTAAAACAAATCCATGACCATAAATCAGCTCAACAGAAACAGTATAAAGTGGACTACTGTACATCTTTATTTAAAATACGTAGGATGCCAAGACAGAAAAACACTAAAAACGAAATACATATTGTTTTTGAAGCTGAAGCATCAATATGGTTGTAATTTTAATGTTTCTTGCTGGAAAAAGGTCATCTTTGGCGAGGTCGGGTTTTTCTTAAGGTCATTTCACATTGAGATATCTGCCTGCTTTTGACATTTCATCTAGAAGAGGCACAACTATTCTGACACATGAAATGGGTTCTTTACAAACCCAATGGCTATTTCTATCAACATCTGTTATTCTTACACAAAAGGGGAATATGCATTGATTGCAAACAAGGCTTCACATTTTTTTGAGAATATTTATATATTTATATATATATAAAGTGCTTAAAGGTACAGCTACGTCCATCTGAAATAGAAACAGAATGAAACACATCTATAAAAGACTGAAAAAAATAACCCCATAGATGGCATATTTTATTCTTAAATAGAATTAAATAAATTCAAATATGTTAATAGTTGGTAAATTGTCACACTACTTTATGTAAAGTAGCAGGGCAGCGAAATTCACTAAACATTTGTGTCATTTGCGATATTGACACAGAAAACCACAATAAAAATGTTTTTCTTTACATTTCGTGTGGGATTTTTAATTGCACATTCATTTGCACATTTCAGTTCCCTCTAGCACTGAGTTTGATAGGAAAAATCTGTTGCCATGTAAATCCCCCAGCTTGTATCCCCCTATTTTTAAACTCCAGAATTATTAGGTATTTGTGGTATGATATCTATGTAATTAAAATAAACTCTGTCAAACTAATTTGGACTCACAGGGACAACTTAATTTTCCTGTAAGACAATCCAAGACTCCAAAAGTGGTTCACAGAATTCCTCTCCCAAGGAACAGCACAGGAAGACCATAGTTTGTCCTCTCTCCTTGTTAGCAGACATCTCTATTAAGCTTTGGACAATCCAAAGCAGAAGCATTTAGTTGAGCATTCAGCAGTCGGGATTCACCAGCTGAGTGTTGTGACCAGTCACGTGATGTTATATCTGTTCCCATATTGATGGTCTGCTTTCTACAAGCCATTGCTTTCTCCCAAAATGAATGCCATTTTATCAGAAAACAGGTTTTGTTTTCTGATGGTATTCCTTTGGCAAGTGCTCGAATCTGCTGTTTGTGGATGTTTGTAGGAACATTGCTTTGCTCACATAAGTATTTGAGAACAGCGAATAATAAAGGACATGAGGAGGCTAAATCCAAATCCTGTTCTCTCATTTAACAAGCTGTAAGTGAACAATTTTTGTACTATCTCTACTGGCTCACTGATCTTACAGCACCAGTAAACTCTGGATGTTTGGAGTCAGTGTGCTTTCCTACTTACTAAATGTGTCATATTTAACTTTCTGCAATATTTGGATGTATGGCAGACATTCACAGAGAGCTACAGGTGCTGTTTTTCTGGAATGAAGCCATATGTCCATAGGGCATTGAAGAGGTTAACATCCAGGTGTTGGAACTTTATTGTTGGAACATGTTCTGTGTTGCTTCCAGACTTTGGCTCCAAATAAACACCTTTATCATGTTTTATTAAAATGTCATATTTAGATTTATTTAATGCACTGGGATCCAGAGCATGTCAGCTCTGTAGATGATTGAAAAATGCTTCCTCAGCTTTTGATGGCTTCATAGGACAGCAGGGCAATCCACTCCTCTTTCCCAGTAATGCATTTTTGTTTGAAAACAAGTCTTGAACATTCTTCTCCATTTGTGCATTTACTGATGGAAAGAGATTGCAAATGCTCATGTTCCACAGTCTTGCATTTGATTAGAAAATAATGCTGGAGATATGAATACACTGAAGTAATGTTAAGGAAATATTAAGACACCCTTAAATATGCCATTTACACCTAGGGCTCTGCAGTTATCATTTGGGATGTGTGGCCTTTTTTGAAATGGTTCCACAACAGTAGCAACTGCTGCATAATGGTACAAATAAAAATAATACTGAGGTTTAGTAGTGGCTCTGGTAGTTGAACTTATTCCCACATAAAGCCTGGAGTGACAAAATAGTTTTCCAACATCCAATAACATCATCAGTACACTGTGTTTGGCCAGATCATTGGCCAGAGAAGCAAAGAAGCACAGATATTAGCAGCTTGTACTGTGCCAATGTACATACAAGTATAAATTTCAAGTATCTCCATTTAAGTAAATAGAACATATAGAATTTAAAATAAGAAGGAGAAAGATGAGAGCATGGTCCATAATGGAACAGCAAAGACAAATTTTTTGCCCCATACAGATTTATCATATAGAAGAGCCTGAAGCTACTTCAAGACATCAAACTGGTTACACATATAAAAAAGGGAGTTTTGGGAAGCTGTCAGTTGATAACCAATGAGAATTTTAAATCTGGGCTTTTAAATTGTGAGTCTTTTTTAAGCTGGTCGGTAATCTAGAGAGAATACAAGAAAATATGTGCAACCAGAGTCTACACACATTTCAGTAAATGGGAACCAGAAACTACTTCACATCAGAATGGATCACGCTTTCTACCAGGCCAGTTTAAAATCTCCATACTGGTTTGCACACTTGCCTCCTCTGGCAATAATCCCCATAACTATGCAAGCAGCATAAGGGCTCTCTGCCTTCACTGCACTGTAATGGTGTCAGTTGAATGATGAATGCCTGTCCCATCAGAAAAACCCTTTGCAAGGCTGAGCCCAACAATGGTTCATAATTTTTTCAAGCAGAAATAAAGATAATTGAAAATATATGGATGTAATTTGCTTCCATAAAGCGTTTATCAGATGTTTCACTGGGCAGAAGATGCACAAACATGTTAATTTCTGAGGCAGCTGAGCTCACTTCCAAGGGTAATGGGCCCTGTGCTATTTGCTTGTCTTTATTCTCCTGCCCCAACCAGTCAAGACCAAAATGTGAGAAAACAAGGGGGGAAAGGGTATGTATCTACTTGCATGGATTTGAATAGCAGGATGATAGTTATCTTCAGTCACTATGGTGGGTGGGAGCCTGACACTGAAAGAATTTGAGGAGGAAGTGCTGAGTGAGAAAATCACTGCCTAAGAGAAGGGTTGCATGCTTGACACATGGAAAATATGCACTCTGTAGGTGGGTATTTAGTAGACTAAGGTAAAGGAAGGAATATGCAGGAAGAGAATAACTGAAGAAAGATTACACAGAAGGAAAGCAAGTGTCTGAAGTGACAAATTTCTCCTTGGACTCTTGCATGGTCATTGCTGCCACTGCTGATACCACTGCATATTTATGTGTATCTTGCTAGGGTACTACATTGGGGTTTTAGGCCTCCCTTAATCCTTCCTCTACAATCTCCTATTGAAAGGAAGGAACAAAGGAATCATTCTGAATATCTTTCTCATCATAAGGCAGTGATTCAGATTCTTTCTTCCATTTTCATCCTTTGTTGATTGAGTTGTCAAGCACCCAACCTTGGCAATAGAAGCTGAAATAAGCAATGTCTTCATAGCTTTGCCATGCTGTGTCAGTACTGAACAACTGAGCCTTATCGACTGCATGCTGAGTCCAACATTCAACTGAGTTCCTTTGGAATTTTTATCACTACTTTTCATATGACACTCAGAAAGGCCTTACCCACAATGAATTGTAAACTTTAATTCTGCTTTTCCTAGAGACCCCTTGAAAGCACCCACGTCTGGAGGAATTCTGCCTATAACAAGAAGTACATGTGATAAGTTGAGGCCGTTCTCGGGAACTATGTTCTGCAAGTTGCTCTATAATATGCCAAAAGCTCTTGGAGTTTCACTGGAGATTTACTAGTCATGAAATGTAGCACTATTGCTCTGCTATAAATATTTTTTGATAAACCCATTGATGGCACCAGAAATAATAGCAAAAATATTTTGGTATACCAGGGCCTGTGTCAGTATTAAGTAGTGGTATGAGAACATTTATGCTGCAAAGAGACAGTGTACACTGATAGCTCTAGTTCCAGCAGTGGACAGAAGAAAGCCTTTATTGACATCTCCAACTTACTACTGTGCAGGACATGGAGACAGAAATGCAGTTCACTCCGAACTGAATCATAGATCCAATCCATCCCATGATATAGTGTTTGATTGGTCAATTTTTTTCCTTTATCAGTTCCCAATAAGCTGATAAGGTTGATAAGTTCACTATTTTAGTCATTTTTGTCCCAATGGAATTCCCTTCTTTGATTTCTTAGTTACTGATGCTTGAATTCATTGACAACAATATAAAAATCTCAGCCACCCCTTGGTTAATTTTGCCTCACAGGGGGTGGGAGGGACGACAAAGACTAGGAGGAGTGAGGGGAAGGAATCCCATTTCATTTGGCTGTCATTTATCTTAGATATTTCTGGATCTGATGCTTCCAGTGTGTTTCCCATCACAGCTGCTAGATATTGCATATTATAAGTGTATTTCCGCTGCCGCTCAAAAAAAAAAAAAAAAAACACCAAACAAAAAAAAACAACACCAAACAAACCACCACAAAACCCAAACAAAAAATAAGACTATTTCTGGAACAATATAAAATATCTATATCTTTACATAAACATTCAGATAACCTCAGGATTTTGAAGTCATTCTAGTATGGAAATACAGTGTAGGATCACAAATGCCTATTTTTTGCCATCCTTCTCGTCCCATATGTTTTTTACTTTACCTTCAAAAGTATTAATCACACAATTGCGGACACACAGGTTTTGAAGATAATTTTACCTAGATAGCATTTTACTAAGTTATCAAAATCTAGCCTCTTTTAGAGAAATCAGAGACTATATATTATACCCAATAGGTCAAACACCACTCCATTCATGTATTCTGGTTGTTTCTCCTAGCAATGTATATACATTTTTATCTCATACTTCCATTACAACTATGAGAGAGCACAGAGCATAACAAATCACCTCTGGCACCTCATCTTCAATCAGAAGAAGAATGACTATTCTCAAGACTCCATAGCTCCACATTATTAACATTTTGGCCCTGCATATCTACACCTAACCTTCTCTTACTTCTAGTTTATGTGAAGAAGTATTTAATCTTTCTATAAGCTTTTAAAAGAGAAACAAAACCTTTTAAAAAATAACCAAGAAACCAACCCAAAGGAGTCTACCAATACCACTGATTTTACCTCAGGAGCAGAAAGAATTACTGTATTTTTCAAACCTATTGGAAGTCACTCTCAAAACTATTTAGATGTTCTGTGTGGAGTGGGCCAAACTATTCTGTGGAGCAAACTTTCTGAGTTCAGCAGAGCTGCATAACTTTCCAATAGAAAATTTGTGAACATCTACAATCAACTTATATGTTATCTACCTGAAAATATACTTTTTTTTTTGAATCTATCCTTCAATATCCTAATTCTAAATTGCATCTATGAAGAAGAACAATGACTAATGAACATGATGCTATTTTTATTTATCACTGCCAACACTAATTTTTTTTATACAGCTACACATCCTGCACAAGTGAAAGAAAAAGTGCAAACTAAACTGAACATTAGTTAGAATGTTACATGTTATTCAAAATGTTATTCAGAGGTCATGATGGGCAGTGTGAAAATTTAACGTCAAAACAGGACTCCAATCTCCAAATTTTAATATTAATTTAAATAACCTCCAAAACATTGCCTCAGACAAAATTATGTGATTAATCTCATCACAAATACAAAACTATGTTGTATCTTTTAAAGACCTAGCATTTGTCTCTAATATATCCTTTTCATCAATGTTATAGACTACTGAAAGTTATTCTGAGAAATTGTTTCCATAGGTCACATTGTTGAAAAAAAATACATATTTGACTCAATTTTAAAGAAAAGCACTAATTTCAAGTTGCTACAAAAGCTTTTTTTTTTTTTTTTTTGATACCTTGTCATCATGCCTTTGGACCATCAAATTCTTCAAGCTTTCTCCATTTTAAAATTCATAGAGGTAAACCCTATGAACATGGTGGAGGTGACCTTGAAACATTTTCCAGATACTTTTTGCTTTGAAATGAATGTATAATAATATTGTTTGTAAGTATTTTCAATAATTTTACATATATTCAGGGAAGCACTATAAAAGTCTATGCTTTCACCTTAAGGTTTTCTTTAAAGGGATTTTAAAGTTTAAGTTATTGGATTATCAGAGGACAGGTCCCACTGCAAGAGGGACCAGTCATTTTCACTTCATATGGTATATGTTTTCCTTGTGGGTGAAAGGGAGACAGCTTTTTGCTTGTTAGGGTGGATTTTACCTGCTGATTAATCCCTTGAATTTTGTGGCCAGAGCTGGTTGATTCATTTTGCCAGTAGTGATGGCTTATTTGTGGTTACCAAATAATGTAAAAAAAAAAAAAAAAAAAAAAAAAAAAAAAAAAAAAAAAAAAAATCTAGCTATTTTTAACATATTTTTTGCATATCTGGCATTACCACTGAATTGCATTAACTCTGCTAGTGAATCTACATATAGAAGCCTGCCTTGTTTCAGCAGTAAAATAGGATATTGTTATTTTCTCTCTGGGTTTGTATTTGTTTGTGGGCCTTTTACCAAGAAGAACTGGGTCTGTGTGCATTCCATGAATAATCAATGATTATTTTCAGCATTTTAACTCATTTTTGTACAAACAATAATAGATTTTAATAAAAAAATTAAATGAGCGACAATAATATTTCCTTAATTTTTATTGTATCACAAAACCGCCAATAAGGCTTTCCTTCTTGCATACCTCCTTATTCACTAAATGAATAGTCCTTATTCCTTATTATGCAAGGTGTGTGCTTGATGTCATTTCCAGAAAAGAGCTGAAATATTCATATAATCCTTCCCTTTCTTGTTGTGCTTAGTTCATGAGCTAATATATGACAGAATCACAAGAAGAAAAATATTTTCTCAAACTTTTTCTTCTGAGATAAATTGAGGGTAAATAGCATTTCCTTAGAGCAAAGGTATGATGTACAGAAATATCTTTTTCAGTGGGGACAAACACACTATCTTGTCTTTAGATATAGAATATATTTGGACAGTTTCAGGCCAAAATGTCTAATGTGAATTTGGATAAATGGATTTGTACAAATATTCGATATGAACCATGCAGCATAGGGGTTTTGGGGTTGTTTTAGTTGCATTTGTTTCCTTCCTGCATAAAAGCAAATTTTCTGCCTTTTTTTTTTTTTTTTTTTTTTTTCTTTTTTTTTTTCTTTTTTCTTTTTTTCCTTTCCTGTGAATAAGAAATTAATGACCAGCCACTGAGGTCTGAATCTACTTCCAGAGGAGGTGAAAGTTAAGGTAAACATTCTGGAAAAATAGAAATGGAAGAAACTTAAGAACTTCAGATCAAATTGATTATTTTAATTTGATACCATATCACATAAGCCCATGAGAATCAGAATCAGGAAAATGATTACGTTAGAAATGAGAAAAGAAACTTCACCTCTGATTGTAAATTCAATAAAATTGTCTGTTACATTGCGTGGGGTTATTGTGTCTAAGAGCCTAGGATCCAGAACTTAGTCTATTTTAACCTCACGACATTGACCTTGGCCCATTTTTTTAACCTGTCAGTTTGTGAAAGACCAAATAAAACATTCAGCTCCAAATAAAAATGTTTTTTCTATTTTTTTCCTATTGATTTCCTTGTCAAATAATAGATGACATGGAAAGTTTTACAAAGTATTAGGACATGATAGAAAATATCAGCTGGGAATTTCGAGGTAGCTCTTATCTTTAGTATCATTTAGATACCAAAGACCATGCTATTATTTTCATTATTATTTTTAACAGATATCCAGCATAGAATATTGTTAATTTAAAACTATTTCCTTTTACTAAATAACTTGTAGTGTTGTGCTCTGCTATTTATAAAGTTCAGTACAGTAAGCAGCAGTGACATAAATATTCAGCTTAAGATTCTATGGTTCTTTTAGGTATTTTGACCTAAATTACTAGAGCTCAGCAATGCTGGCCAGTTCAAGAAACAACTAAAATAAATGAAAACAATGTGACCACATTAATTGTCATTTACCTTTTGCAAAACTTACATCTTTGGATATTTCTTAACATCTAGACAGCAGCACTGACCATTATTTTTCTAAACTTTTCTTTCTGGCCAGTGTTTTGCAATTTTTTGTCCCAGATATTGACCATGCTGTCACCAGTCATATGCACATCACTTGCACACAAGGTCATTCCAGCACATGCTTCGGGAAATTATAAATGTATGCATCGCTCAGGAAATGAACTAGTGCAGAATGTTCTTGTCAACTTCATTTTGAAGTAATTTTCTATTCTAGGCAGTGTTTGACATTAGTTACGGACAATCAAAATATTTACTGTGAATTAGTTTCTAAGTGAGCGTAGCTTTTAAATTTATTTTTTCTGGGTGAGTTTTTGGTGTTTTGGTGGTGGTGGGCAAGGTTGTTATATTTGTGTCACAATTTTTATTTCAGGGTTCTCTAGGACTAGTTTAAGGAAACATATTTTAGTCTGTCAATTGTTTGTGAACTATTCACACCAACTAATGGTTTATTATTCCTTTTAAACTTATTCCACTTAAATCATATAATTCTGCTTTTGCTCCCTCAAGTCAGTGGAAAGACCATTTCTGAAAATGGAGGAACTCATTAAAAGCGCTTAATGTGGATGAAAAAGGTAACTAAAAGCATCATTTCAGTGTGCATTTTCTTAAAAACTATGAAATCCAATTCATTAAAGACACATCTGGGATAGGACAATGGATTTAAATGTGGTGTGGTTAACTTATATAGAGTAAATAATTAAACATACATAAAAATCCTCAACTTTGGCTCTTCTGTCACTGCCTTGTTTTTAAAGTACTTTTCCATTTCCTTAGTCAACCTGTAATCACTAGTATGGATGCATGTGTGACAGGCAGTGCTTATAAGTAAGCCACTGTAGTTGTCATCAGCTCCAACTTGTTTTTCCATCCATTAGGATTTCCTGATTATGCACTCAAAAGATATTTGATTGATAGTAGAATAGAAGACATTTGAAGAAAAAAAAATTTAAACTGAATTCATGACAGTGGGGAGGGGAGCTTCCTCATTAACAAAATAATTGAGCTGTTAGTTAATTTTACTTGTTATTTGTAGAAAAGGACAAAAATCTTCCAAGGAATTCATATTCTTCCCTCAAATGATTAAAAGAACAACAAAAGGGTTTGTATCTTAAATGTATTTAGTAATTATGTCTCTAACACATTTTATCATATCATCCAAGGCAAAAAAAACCCAAAAAACAAAAAACCTCAACAAAACAAAACAAAAACAAAAAACAAAACACACACACAAAAACAAAAACCACCAAAAAAACCCCAACAATCCCCAAAGTAAAAAAAAAAAAAAAAAAAAAAAAAAAAAAAAAAAAAAAAAAAAGAAAAAGGTAATTTACAGAACATTGTGGGTGCAAGCTTTTTCTGATCAGGTTTTCTCTGTCTCTTCCCCAGTCTTATTTGAAGCAATTTCTGTTAATTAATAATTAATACCTTTACCTTTGTTAAAAGCAGCTACTTGTGTATCAACACTTCCAGTTTGATACAATCAGTATATTTTATTATTGATATAAATAGTGCATAAAATTAATTATAAAAAATATTCTTCCAGCACTAATTTTAAATTTAACTTATTTTTGTCCCTTTTTTTCTTTTTTTTATCAAAATTTTAAATTCTTATTACACTATAAAAAAACCTCTGTATGTTAAGTTCAACGAACTTGGTGATGTCTTCAAAGTAATAAACATTTGGCCATGTGAACACAGAGCAAAGGAGTGTTATCCAAAAGGTACGACCCACAACTCACCACTGAAAAATTACACCAGAACTACACTGCAACCTTATTCTTTCTCTTATACTCACCTCCCTTCAAGGCCCAGAGAAAACAGTTACACATCAATATAAGCGAAGCAAAGAATGCCATTTTACTTACATAACATGACCTTACTCAGGATTTTGGTGATGAACAACTGTCAGATCATTGAATGCAGACAGAAGAACAACTGGCTCATGATTTCAGGATTTGTTCTTATCTGATACCTTATTTTGATACCCTTTTGGCTAAGAGAAACCCTTCATGTAGGAATAGGCTTGAGAGGAATTAACATCTTGCTGGAACAAAGCAGGGGGTTGAGGCGTCCATCACTCTGGGCATGGAACAAAGATGACAGGAGGGGCGGTGCTGGAGGAACCGCAGCCCCTGGTGCCACCTGTCCAGGCTGACAGGACTAAGGGGTAGCTCAAGGCACAGTGTTGTGGTTGCATCCTTATCTGATAGCCAACACACTAGTAATGGTTTGGTTCCTGACAAAAGCACCTCTGTCCTTGGTATGATAAAACACTATTACCTTCCTTCTAGGCAAAAAGTGCCATACAGGAGGAATGTGTCTGAAATGCTGAGAGCTGAACCTGAGCGATAGCAAGGCCTGAAAGAAGCATTATAATTTCTTGGCTTGAAATGTCATTTGAACATCTTACCTTGTGCTGTATTCTCCGGGTTTTGCATATAGTCTCAAGCTGCAGCAAAGGAGAGAACATTTCAGTTTCCAAGAGTCAAACCTTGGACAACCATATCATGGTCTGCTGTGGATTCAAGTGCTGACAGGTAAAGAGAAAAGAATTTATTTATCTAAGCCACTGTCTCAGAGTTCAGGACAGTTTGAAAACTAAAATAATTTCTCAGTTCCACGTACAAATTGACATCAAGATTTCTGAACTAGGCTTGTCAGAGCAAACCTAAGCAATTATTCTTGTTGCTTGGCCCTCTATTCTCTTTCCATCCAGTCTTGTAAAAAATGAACATCAGTTCATTTTTTTTCATTAAATCTTTTCACTATGCTCTGAGCATTGATATCACATGGACGAGGTGTCATGCACTCTGCAGCCACGGCAGAACAGACTTGATAGACATCAATATACAGAATATATGCAAGAAGATACACAGAAGATCTTCTCCTCACCCAAAGTAATCCATTCATTTGAATTTCACTAAAGAATGCTATTGGATCTTGCAGCCATCTCATCACACAAATTTTTTATATTTTATTTGCATTTTTCTTCACTTGCTACACAGAAATAGGAAGAAAAGGGATGATTTTGTTTTGTTACTCCTAGCATCAGAATAAATGCTCTAGCTTGGTTTCAAAAGAACAATATACCTCACAACAGCATGCGAACAGAATAAATGTTAAGAAGTAATGCCAATTTCGACTATCCTTTTTTTCTTTTTTTGACATATGTCTCCCTGGTATATCTACTGTCTTCTCTGAACTGCAACAGAAATTGACTTGGCTTATATATTTTGGGAACCACTGGACAATCATCACTGGGGTCTCAAAACCACTGTTTCCTGATGTGCAGTAGCTAATACTTACAAACAATTGCTCAAGCACAGTAACTGGTTAACTGAGTGGGTATTTTTCACACAAGACCTCATACTGCTCTTCAACCTGCTGAAATATGAAATGCCAACTGGCAAAGCACTGTAAAACTCTGCTGTTAATATGAGACATATTAAGCCAAAAACACAAGCTAGTCCTATAAAGGAAAATAAAGCAAACAGAAGGCAAATATCCATTTCAGAATAAAAGAATATGATCAAATTAGGAAAGCAATGGTAAGATACTAGACAAAAATGTGAAAAATAAAACTAAAAATCTCAATGCTAAAAAGAAGAAAAATCCTGATTCCATGTTATTGAAAGTCTAGTTGCAATCTCTTAATGTAAGCCCATACGATGAAATACGTGTTTTTTTCAGCGTATTTGTTAAATCCTAATTCTATGTGGTTGTCATATTCAGGGGCATTTAGGAAACTTCACAACTAGAACTCATCAGGATGCATTTCGTCCTTGTGTAGACATTTTCTGATACTCTGATGAATATATTTTGAAAATAAAATTCCAAACTCTTGGAAGATAGCTGAGTAAATTGATATTCATTTCAGAATGAAAAAATGTTTATCTTCATAATTTTTCCCTTTCTGTCATGTAAGTATACTTACCTTATTAAATAAAAAGCACGTTCAAATGAAAAAGGGGATTTTTAATTTCAAAATGTTGAAACAGGTTGTTTCAATTTTTTTGGTTCCATTTGTTCTTAATTTTTGGGAGACAGGAAACTAACCCAAATCAATCTTTTACTGCTTAGAGTTTCAGTTGCAGTGAACTGTCATTTTATGATGAAGATATATTTCATAAAACCCTCCCAGACAGGTTATAAGAGAAGAAAAAAAAAAAAAAAAATCCTTTTGCCCAGCATTGCACATTGAACAATGACGCTTCTGCACCTTGAATGCTTTCTTTTTTGCAAAGTCAAATGCCCTATAAAGCATAGTCCATGGAGGTGTTCTTTGATTCAACACCTTGATTCTGTATTGGTATTTAAAGAGAAAACCATTTCTGGCAGAGCCATTCTTTCTTAGCTGGCCCTTCTGTCAACCATATGCACATTCAGAGAAGGCTTTTTTCTGTCATGCCATTTTTTTTGTTGTTCTGCAATCAAAATTCCAAAGAAGTGGACATTGATATTTTCCCCAGACCTTTACCTGCAGGACACTTCAGAGGTGATTTGAGAGGTATCCCCAGTCCGTTGAGAGCAACAAGCTCTCCCAGAAGTTCTGTGTTCTGAAGAAGTTTTGCTCGCTTCTCCACAGCTCCCAGTGCATGAGGTCACTGAACACCACTTTAGACTGAATAAATATTCTTTTATTTACTTTTTCTGGTCTGCTATTTGCTGCTGCTGCTGCTTGCATGTCCACAACTCCCAGTAGAAGTCCATGTACTCAGGGCACAGAAGATGGCTTTTCTACACCTGGAATAGTTAGAACTGATATTCAGCATCAGATGGGATTAGTCTGTCAGTGACAGAGGCTGAGCACAAACGTGAGTAGTAGAGCTAAACAGTTTTTGATGCCTCTTTCCAATACCTTCAGGCTCTCATTCCCACTGGTGACTGGTTCTCCTCCCTGAGCATTTCTAGGTCTGTAGTAATCTCTGGAGCTATGACCAAAAGACATGGGCATCCAAAGAATTCTCTGGGCTTGGTGAGTTAAACATCTCCTGGATCCGTCAGATCCCAGATCACAGGAATATATATGTACATACAGGAATTATTTAATATAGACAAAACCAGTGAGACTTGTACAAAAATAGCAGTATAAATAAATAAATATGCACACATTTCAATCTTGATTTTTTCAGAACAACAAATGGGCCCTGACTATATGGAAAGTACAATGTACAGTAGAATTAACTTTTTTTTTTTTTTTTAATTCAGCCATTTTTTGCTGTTCTAGACACAGGTCATGACCTCTCACCTCCTGTTTATTTCTTCCCATGTTGACCTTTCACTGAAGTACAGGGCTAATTTTTTGCTCCAGTGACCAAGAATAGGAATTTGTCACTTTATTCAAAATGGAATGAATACAGGTATGTCTGGCATTCTCAGCCAAGCTTAACCCTCTGCATGCTGAAAACAGTCAAACAGCCAAGTGAACTCTATTAGGAAATATCTTTTCTGAAATTGTGCTATTTTTTGCAACAAAAGAGTTTTGCTTCTTTTGTCTGAAAAAGGGTTTTTCTTTTTCTGTGCACAGTCGGGTTCAGTTCTCTTTGTTGCAAAATACAATGAACTAAACAGAAGAAAATGACAGGTTAGAGGTCCATAGAAATTTGCAATGGTTCTAAGGGAGAACTTTCATTAGTGTTAGGAAATAACCTCCATCTTAATTGTCTGCTGTACAAACAAAGTTTTATGTGTTATCTTTGACTGAGAAAGAAATAACTAATTTCTCCAGTAAGATGCCAGTAATGAATTCTTATGGACTAATCTTAATAAGTATGTGCAAAGTAATCTATGCTTCTCATGTTGAGTTATAAAATAGAATTCTTTTCCTTATGCAAATACTTTCACTGGTACTTATCCACCTATTCAAATCTCCTGTGCAATAGTGTTCTTTTCTCCATCTGTAAGTTCTATAAAGGGAAAAGACTTTAGTGTATACATGTAGGATTTGAAGTCAACACTTAAATCCTGTGTTAGAATTACAAAGGATAAGGGTGCCAGAAAAAAAACACTCCAAAACCCAAAATCCACCAAAACCATGAAACAAACAAACAACAACTAAACAAACAAGAAAAATGAAAACAAACAAACAAAACCAAGCAAACAAATGAAACAACAAAACCAAACCAACCAAACAAAAAAACCCAACCCCTCCCCCCAAAAAATGACAACCACAACCACAACAACAAATTCCAACCCCCGAAAAAAAAAACAACAAAGAAAACCACATCCCAGGAGATCTCAACTGAGACAGTCAGTAGATTCAAGCATTACCTGTCAAAATGAAAAAGTTGTGAGCAATGGTCTTTTAGAGTGTGATTTCCAACAAACACATTCTTAGTATTTCTGTGGTCTCAGGGAAGTTACTGTTGTCTCCCTTTTCCTCTTTGTGGCTATATTAACATATTTTCAGCTCTTTATGACATGCCCCAATCTTTTTTCCTCAGCACACTTAGCACTGCTGCCTTCCCGGATCCTGTCATTACCTATGTAAATGTCTGAGGTCTGCACGTGCCTTTTGGACAGCCAGTGTGTGAGCTACCCAAGAGAACAACACTGCTGATCTCATGGCACTACCCTTCCTGCAGAGGAATCTCTTGTTGGGGTATTTATCTCACAAAGCTTTTCAAGTATTAACATGTCTGGTCACCTTACCCCATTGATTTAATTTACTGAAATTAAGTTCAAAGAGACAAGAGATGAGGGGAACAAAAGACATAAATGGTATTCTGTTACAGCACAAATGGCATTCTCCATTTCCTGATGCTTCCTAAGCTTAAGGAAACCAAGTCAAAAAAAAAACCTTGGTGGCTTTAGACCCTGTTACAGGTCACAGGCTGAACCAGTCCTGTGCTTTCATCCAGGATTTCCCAAACATGCTGCAGTGAGGCTAGTGGTTCTGATCTCAAGAGCATGAAGCAAGCATCATTTGACATTATTTGTGCAGAAATGTTGTCCAGCTCAGCTAAAAATCAGCAAAAATTATGAAAATATAAATGTGCATATTTTTGAATAAACCTGAAATCACCTCTAAAATCTCCAAGTTTTCAGTATCTTCCAACAGCATCACCACTATGTGTAGAAAATGACCAGAACGGTTAATTGCAAGGTCTGCTATATGGACTGGGATCTTCTCCTCCGGAGAGAGCACTTTTAGTGCTAGAAATGAGAGCCAAATTTTCTATGTTGTTTTACAAACCAAAATTTCAGGCCCTGAGGGAAGTTCTGCACATACTTTCACTGAACTGGGAGTATCCTAAACCCTCTTTCCTCACTGCTGACTCTCAGCTGCCAGCCTTGGCACAGCGTGATTTTGCAACAGGCCCCCTAACAAAGGATGCTCTGAACTGCTAACTGTTGGGTCCATTCCTGGATGGGTATATGTTGAGGGGGCTGCAGGCAGATCCTGGGGTTCAGAAGTGTTGCAGTCTGTTAATTTTCCAGTTCAAACCTCTAAGTGACTGCAGACTTCCAATTCTGAGAACAAGGAAATACAGGTGTGGGCGGAGTGTGGTACATTTGCAATGGCAATCATGGTAACTGTAATAACATCTGTAGCAATACATAGAGGAACAACCTATTTGTGCCTTTCAGTTACCTGAAAAGTTCCTACTTTACACTTTCCAAGGCAGAAAACCACATCTTACACTTGGCTAAAATGTGTTTTCCAGATTCACCTGAAGAATGCCAAAATAAAAACATTCATATGACAAAGAGAAGAACAAGAGAGAACCTAAAATCAAGATGAAAAAGTTACAACTCTTCCCCAGCTAATACAGCCTCTTGTCAAGCAAAAATAAATATTTGCCACAAAAATGAAATATTGAAAATATTTAAGTACAGCTGAATTTATTTAGTGCAGTAGTTACTGGTGGTTAATACTTCTCCACCCTTGAAAATTCTTCCTGCTTATCCTATGTAGGGTATTTTAGTCATAGCTAGGAGTATATTCCTCTTCTTTTAGATATAAAATAGCATGTCATTCACTGTTTTCAGTCCTCACCTCTCTAAGTGCAGAACATGATACCAAAGGATTGGGAGCCAGTGAAGAATATATATTTCTGGACCACTAGACATACAATAGGCTACAGAATTATTACTATTATTACTTATTTCTACTGCAATTCTTCCAATTTGGTGACAATTCAATGGTTAGTGGAAATTGTACTCACCTGTGCCCGAGCACCTACCTTTTTATCTCTTCTTCAGCATCTCTCTCTATATTTTTTTTAATAAATTATTCCTTTCTATTAGAATATGTAGGTGTATAGATCACTGTTTCTCACTGGCCTACACTGTCCATGGAGCTTCCTACTGGTAGAATCAGCAGCTGCAGCCTGGACTGATTGGGGGCTTTGCCTCCTTTTCCAGGGTGTAAGCCTTTGTGTAAGTGTCAAATAAGGGAGCCACCAGCACCAAAACCATCCCTGCTAGTCCTGGTATTTGTATACTAACTGCTTTGGTAACCACTTAAATCCAATACACTGAATGCTGAGGGGGGAAAAAAAATCACAACCTAAACAGAACAGAGTACCATCCCTAAACAGCCCAATAATACATTTTTCCTGCTTTACAGTGTTTTACAAGGGAGTTTTTTTTCTCTGGGAGCATGCACATGCTCTGATTTTGATCTTTTGAAATTTCTGCATCCCTTAGGTTGTATCCTTTCACTCCAGAACAACTCTTGTTGTGATAGATGAACTGGAACAAGTGTGGGCTTCCTCACAGCCACTTCCTGTCAAAGTGCCCTGTGCTAAGCAGCAAGCTGTGCAGTCAAATGGAAGGAAGCACAAAAGTCCACTTTTCCCTTCTTCCTTCCCCATGGCAACCTGACCAAGAACAGTGACCCCCAGCAGCACAGCTGAGGCCTGAAATTGTGCTGAATTACTCAGAAAGCGAATCTCCTGACCCCAGCCAGCAGAACCCAATGAAAATATGTGACCTCTAACTGCAGAACCCCTTGTCCAACCTTGCGCTTTTACTGTACACAGCCAACACAGGTCAGATGCTTTCAGGAAGCTGACTTAATGATTCTCAAATCTTATTTAAAGTGAACCAGTGAACCTAGAACTATTCAGGTTCTGCAATTAGAGGGTTTTACATTAAGTAGTCAAAAACCCCATAGAAATATCACACCTCCTTGAATTAGGTATTGAAATCAAATATTTTTTTTCTCAGGGCTGACCTTTGTTAGCTACATGTAAACTGAACTGATGATGAGTCATTGAGCTAGCAAATTAGTGCTCAAAGTTGTTGACAGGGTCAGCAAGAAATCTACCACATTTTTAAGAAAAAATAAAATCTTCATGTAGTTATTGTCATATATACTTCTTGTCCTTAATGACATTCAGAAACCATTGGCAACAAGAAGAGGAAAAACAGGAGATTTGGGGATTTTCACACTCCCTACTAAGTGCAATCAGAAATTTAACACCATAAGCTTTGGTTAAAGAGCTATAACAGCATCTATTTGTTGTGCTTTCAACCACATAAATAATAGAATTGACCTCAACAGTGGGTAGAAAAGGGACCAGACTTTCTAACCTTCTACCTTAGTTAATATTGTTTTAATAGCATTACAGCCTATTTTATAATGCTTCTGCACAAACAACTTTTTGGCTTGTGACAGCAAGGTACACCAATAATTCATTACAAGAACATTTGTTCTGTGATTAACTCTTGGAACTGTATGAGTAATTTCGAGCACAGCTAAACACAGTCCTGAATGCATTTTTTTGAGTGAGAGCACCTTACAATTAACAACTTTACCAAATCTATATGAAGAGCATTTTAATGGCAGAATGAATCTCGAAGGGGGTTGTTTAGCAGACTTGGTTTAACCTGTGCCCATTCAGTCTGTGGGCTGCTCCTGGGGTAACACCCACTGGATCCCAACTGACCTACACAATGAACACATTGTTGTAGCCACCATGGAAATTGACTAAAATTGGGTTTGGCCATCCCAGTTTCATACCTTCTTGTCAGCATGTCCACGTACGGCTCCAGTGTGTGGAGGACAGTGCCCAGTAGGAAACACAGAGTGCTATGGCAATATTTAAGATGAGACACCAAGAGCATAACAGATAGAAATACTTTGTGCTACAAACACTCTGCATTTTTAAGGCAGTTTCTCTTTTGCCCATCTAGTTTCACCTTCTCTCTTCTGTTATAGGCCTTTGGGCATTTGTGCTGGTCCTCTGAATCTAACTATTTTGCCTCTCTTCCAGTATGTTACCCAACTCTGTTGTTCCTTCCAGTATTTGGCATTTGCTTTGGAATTATGTTTGTCCATCTGTTATTTGTCCTTTTGGTGATGCGTTCTGCTGATTCCCATTTGTTCCTCTCAGCTTTCTCAACAATTTGGACTTCTGAAGTGTTGTGGCATCAGACAGCTCTATCTTGGCCCAGGACAGTGTTTGTACAGAACAAGAGAAAGAGCAAAAACTGGCCTAGACTGATGTTTCTGTTTCTTTAGGAATTCATAGGCACAACTTTTTGCAGTGGTCATTCCCACTAGTTGATTTCACTGGTTCAAGGAACGTGTAGTGAAAGAAGTTTTATTCTCTTTTGGTTTATGTTTTACTCCTTCCATCTTTCTGGATATTTGTAACCAGTGTAAAACCATTAAAAAAGGCTAAAATATCAGCAGATACTCTTCCAGTCTTGACTGAGCTTACATGTTTTTGTTGTATATTCCTTCCCCTTTGGGTCACATCCACCTCCTTTATTAACTATTCACAAAAACTATTGGCCTAGCATGGTCTAAGGAGAACCAAAACTGCACCTATTCATACTTTCCCCCCCGCCTCCCCCCATGTTTTATATTTGTTATCCCTTACAATAAACCACAATCACACTACCCTTTGCATGCAGTTCCTGGATATGACCAGGACTTATGACTGAGTTTTTCAGACTTGGACCATTTTGTAGACAGAGTTCCAAATTTGTCAGCTCACAGGTTCCCTGTGCACAACAGTGTGGAGTGACTAAAGGAACACTCAACTATTGATCAGTTATGCGGATATTGGGTTTTTTTCCCCTACCACGGCTCTGAAAATTAATTTTAAAGTCACACTATCATCAGACTTCTGCATTATACTGGGCTTTCAGAATTTTGCTTGGTAGTCAGGCATTAGGTAGGACCAGGTCTTTTTATACATTTGTTTTGGATTTAGACTCATGCAGTAAAGCAGTCTTATTGGAAAACCAGGATTCTTACAAGAATAAAACAACCCCCTGAAAAACCTGACTTTTTCTAAGTGAGGATTTATTTTGTATCAGTGACCCTTGGAGATATCTGAGTGGTGCACATGAATGAAGGATGCTTACACCAGTTTATTTTCAGCATTTGAAGGAGGCATTAGTTAATCTGTTTGCTTAGGAGAACTGAATTCATGTAATTTCTAGCTTTAATCCACTGAAAGCCTTCTGAATTTTGCCAATAACAATAAGATACAAGTATTCAACAGCACTTGTCAGAGTAGGCCTGTGTTTGAAAGGAAGGATCTTCCTTTTCTTCCTTCTCCTTTCCCTTCCACCCCCGATCAAAAAGCTCCCAAACCCACAGGTTTCATTACATAAATACTGGGTATGAAGAATAATTTATGAAATGTTTATGATGTGGGTAGGATGCTGGTTTTCATCAAATCAAAAATCAGGAAGCCCCAATTAGTAAGGAAACCGTGAACAAAGCACCCATGGTGCATATGAGCTCACTGAGGTTTGTAGAGAAGAGCTTTGCACATGCAGACTGCTTGGAATATGGAAGCCCCTCCTGCTCCTGGTCATTCAAATCGACCCTGGTTAACACAGAACAAACCACTATGGCTACAGGGGAACTATCCCAGCATCTTTGGACTCCTTTGGAAAAATTGACACAATCAGCTAGATCTCATCCAAGTGAACCAGTCTGTGCTTGGGCTCTAGCAAAGGCAAGCAGGGAACGCACGGAGTACTTTGGGGCCATCTTCCTGGCCGAATGGGCCAGAAAATGAAATAGCATAACATTAACATCAGCATTATTATAAAACTGGCATGAACATGACAGAAGGAATGAAAAGGACTCAGAAACTACTACCAGCACTGCAGATCATCACCTTCTGATTGAAATCACTAATTAACTATTGCTCTTTAATATTTTGATTCTAGTCTAAAACCACAAATTGTGTGCTCACAAAACACTCTTGGACACTCAAGACATGGACAAGCATATATGCTAGGTAACACATTTACAATTGCAAGAAAAAGGTGTGAATAATGTAATAATGACAGTTGCAAGCAGTTAATTACAGTTTCAGTGTTGATCATAGAAGCTCTTTTGGAAACAAAATTAATATAGCAACTTTCAAAGCAAAGGTCAGGTATAACTGAACAAGTGACCACTCAGTCTAACGTGGTCAGCAGTCATTAAAGTGCATCTCATTCTTGTTCTTGTGCAGCATGAGTCCAGAAGTTGAAATCACAGTGTGAGATGTCAGCTTATGAAAGTACTAATCAGCTGATACATGCAAATATCATTATTACATACACTGCAACATACAAGGAGAGCCACATTGTCTCTTTAGATGCTACTCCCATGAGATGTACAAATGTTATAATTTTTTCTCTGCATGAAGCTGCTTACCTTATATCATCATGTTATATGATTTTACACTTTTAAAATAATTAAAACATTCCAGCTGCAGCCATGTCACATTTAAATAGCAGCAGCTATGGGAGGATTACAATCACAGCCTCCCATACTGTATGCAGGCTAAATTCAAAGGCTTGCTGCCTGTAAGCTAGTTAGAAGCATCGAAAAAGTGGAATTTAACTTTGCTGTTTGGTAAAGGAGAAAATAGAGGAATCTCCACAGAGTACTAGCCCTGTACAGTACACATTGTTAGTCAAAAGAGAGAATGGCAATTCTGCATTATAAACAACAGCACATTGCTCTCTTTTTATTCCTGAGAGCTACAATTAAAGGATGCAAGTCATAAAACAGTGTATTATATGATGCATTGTTTTTAATCTTGCTGCCTTGTTGTATATAACAGGTTCATATAATTCTTCAGACAGGAAAAGGCTTGTTCTGTAAAAATACAGAGCCCTGCATCTGAAATATAAGTTCACACACAAGCAATGTATATATTGCCAAACCAGCAAACTAACTCACTTACTTAATACACTAAACTTCAGGTTTTTTCTATATTATGTGAAATGGCTTGAAACAGGAGGCAGCTGCCAGGAAACATCACTGCTTCTTTACTCAAGAGAGACAAGGGAAGGAAGAATGAAGAAAAAAAATTCCCTCGATGGATGCCACAATAGCATGTCTTTCATTATCGCCCTGTGTCAAGGCACTGTGTAATGTTCATTGTGCATGCATAGTAAATTACTATTTACCTGCCAGTGCCTTTGATAAGTCAGTCTTTTCTCCCTCTTTTCGTCCACACAGCATGGAACAGTGAAACCTCTTTGCCTATAATTCTTATTAAGGTGATACCTTTTCTGAATAAGAAAGTGCACACTTCCAAAGGAGGCATTCTCTTGGGTTTTTAAGGGCCATTGTTTTTATTGTTTTCCTTTTATTTCTCCCACCCTGCTGTGTTTTAATGCTATAGTGACTTCTGTGTATACAACTCTCATATTGAAATGTCTGCCGCAGATATATGCAATATTAAAGAGTGCTTATGAATTTTTGACATCTAATTAGTCGCTACCCAGTTAACATGTCAAGACTCAGAGGGATTAGGGAGTCAGCCCTTTCTGAATAAGTTAAAGCTATGCCCTGTCCTTTTCATGTATTATTCTTTAATGTAGGTGGTGATTATTTTGCTGTGATTAATTGATGAAGCTCATTGGTCTGGCAAGTGTTACAGAATTCACCATTCCTCACTTTTATTTCTCTCTGTAGGGCTTTCCCGCTTATTTGAAAGGAATTGGTTCTATTCGGTCTGTGAAGCTTCATTGTCTTTTCTCAATACATGCACATTGGTTTCTCTTAAGATTTTATCTATTTAATTTTATATCCTTACTACTATAAAGGAGGCAGATAATTAATAATGCTTGTTTTATTTTAAGTCACACGTTTTCAACAGTTTCTCTATTGTGATGTTTATTTTTATTTATACTTTTAGGCAAAATTGGTGTCATGCTTTTTGAAGTATAAAAATAGATTTTAATTTTTTTTTTTTCTTACTGCTTTACAAAATCCCCCACATTCAACAAGGCTTGGTGAATTTCGAGGTTTTTTGGTCCCTGATTAGAAGCAATATTTCACTCATGCAAATTTTAATTTTTTTTAGCATTTTGAGTGGGGTTTTTTTCTTAAGGATGATATAATATTATCTGTTGTCAGTTATGGTGAATTATATCAATTTTAGCATCCAAATGGAAGCCTTAATTATGCAATCTCTGTTTTCCATGTGCATGCCTTTCACAAAAGGAACAAAAAAAAAAAAAGAAAAAAAGAAAAAAAGGGAATGTTGAGGCAAATCTTTAAACACCTGTAGAAATCTAAGTGATGCATATTTAAAACAATGTGATCACTCATAAATTCAGCTGTGTGTCAAGGTTCCTGCTGACCTGTGGTGCACTCCAAAGGAATGTTCCATTGATTATATACAGCTGTGGATGCTCAGAAAGAAACAGCACATATGTGTGCTTCATGGTCTGATATATTTGTTGTATCCCCCTCTGTGTAAGTGATATTGGGTTCTATATAAAGAAACAATAAAAACGTATGCTGAGCACATAATGGCTGTGCCGTTTGCCTACACAGGCACCACGCCACCAGTATTTAACTCACTGCTTTGTAAAGCACTGGAAAATCTACCATAGCTATAAAAGGCAAAGCAAAAACATAGAGCACATGCACATTTTTTTTTTTCTTTTTTTCTTTTTTCTTTTTCTAAAATACTGTGAAGGAACATCCTGCTGTATTACGTTGGCTTTTGCTCACCATTTCACTGTAGTCAGCTCAAGAGTTTTGGGCCTTGTAAAAGTGCAACATGGGCAGGCAGCTTCCTTAAAAGAATAAAATCAGGAAAAAAAAAATCTGAACACGGTGCAAGAAGTAAACATATAGACACAATTATGGAAATATTTAATCATGCACTGTGGCTACTAAGAAGTTCCTTCCATTCCCTACCTCTTCAATGCAAAGGAGCTGAACAAAAGGCTGTTGCCATCCGAGTTCATTTCTGCAGCCTCCTGGTTTTATGGACAAATAATTACTTTTCACAGAGCAGAATCAATCCCATTATGAACCTCCAGTATTCAAATCTGTAATTGGGACAATAGTGGAACTCCAGCCAGTTTATCTTCCTTTGAAATGAACAAACTCTTGCACACACTCCTAAAAATTTGATCATTATAAATAATTACAATCCTATTTACCAGTCAGGGTTTCTGCTTTTTAATTTACATTGGGGAGACTCTTTCTAAGGTATTTTTTTGGTGAAAATATGTAAGCAATTCTCTCTTATCAGGCTTTAAAGAAAATTGCAGTGTGTGAGGAAAAGAGGAAAGCAAAGGGGGCCGGGAGGTCTTAGCAAGGTGCTTCTCCTAACCCCTCACCTGTGTTTTGAGGTTATTGTGAACAAGCTGAAAAGAGGAGTCACAGCAGCCTCACACACCCCCAAACCACAAATGCCTTAGGAACAAAAACTGACATCAACCTTGGCACGGAAAAGAGAGCCACGAGGCAACAAGGAAGGGAAATAAAACTGAGCGGGGTGGGTGGGTGGACTGAAGGGGCTGTGAGTACGAAGAAGGAAGAGGGGGCAGCATTAAAAGAAATATCAATCATTTGGAGCATATTCACTTTCCCCTGCACAGTAGATTCTATCAGAAGAAAACACTGAACTTTGTAGTGTTAGCAGCAGCTGAAATTTAGAATTATTGTTTCCTCCTAACAGAAGACTCATTTTCCACGGCCGCATTTGCAGCATAATAAGCTTTTTGTTATTTTTTCAATTAGAGTCAATTGACCTAACAAAATGGTTGGCAATTAAGTGATTTTTGTAATGGTCCGGGGGTAATTTAGTCGAGCTTGTCAGCTGTGTTTCATGAAGCCGAGATGTCTTTTTTTCCCACTGCCTCTCTCTCTCCCTCTCCCTCTCTCTCACTTACTCCCTCTCTCTCTCAAGCATAATGGCTCATAATTTCAAAATCTTTTCCTTCTGTTTCCCTCACAATAATTCGCAATTACAGGAAGTTGTTGGAGGTGATTTTTTCCTACCTTGCTTTTTGAGTCAGTAATTTTAAATAAAATGTACATACTTGTAAAAAGGGGGCTATTACAGAAATCACTTTTTGTGTAAACTCAATTATTTTATGAATAGTGACACCAGTTTCTGCTGGGTTCAACTCCTAAAGGCTGATGTATTATTATTTTCAGGGTAAAAGGTGTTGAACATTTAGAACACTTTTTCAAATCAAACCAGTATTCAGGAAGGTAAACAACAACTTAAACGATGAGAAGCCTTGTAGTAAAGCTGACAGGTATATGAGAAGAATGAAAGCCATTAGGACATTTAGACAATAGTCTCCAGCTACTGGACTTTTTCTCCTGTTATGATTTAGAAAGATAATCCTCATTTGTCTAATTGATTCATTTTCTTAAGACAACATCTGGAGTTGCAATTCATATTAAAGTGCTCTAGTTATCTCTGATGACTACATCAGATGTTCTTTCATTTGTATTCTTTTTATTATCTGTTTTTGCAGCACACACGCGTTCGCACACAGGCTGGAAACTGAAGCCACGCACCCGTCCACCAGTGAATCCGGAGACTCCCTAGCATCTGCCTGCAAATGACTGTCTTCTAGCTTTTTGATTTCTGAGTCCTTTTCTCTAATCCCCAGCCTCGCTCTCCATGTCCCCTGTGTCTCGGGCCTCCCTCCCGGCCCGCGGGACGCGAGGGACGCGCAGCTGCCCGCAGCGCCGAGCGCGGCTGCGGCCTCGGCAGCGGGCAGAAGGGGGCGCTGCTGCAGCGGAGCAGGCGCCGCCGCGCCCCCTGCCCCTGTCCCTGCCCGTGTCCCATCCTTGTCCCTGCCCCTGCTCCTGACCTTGTCCCTGCCCCTGCTCCTGACCTTGTCCCTGCCCCCGTCCCTGTCCGCGCCCCTGTTCCTGTCCCTACACCTACCCCTGCCCCTGTCCTTGCCCCTGTCCCTGCCCTTGTCCTTTTCCCTGCCCCTGCTCCTGCCCCAGCTCCTCTCCGTGCCCCAGCTCCTGTGACAGGACCCAGCTCGCTCCCTGCTCTCACTCTGCCCCCTGTCCCGTTCTCTGCCCCTGCCAGCCCCCCTGCCTGCTCACCTGCCCCTGCCCACGTCCCCTCACCCCTCCTGGTTCCCTGACTCCTCCTGACCCACACCCGCCTGGCCATGGCCCTCCGTCCATGTGACCCTTCCATCACAAGCTTACATCGGAAGAACCTATGGGGCAGGGCTTAGCTTAGAGGTCCCCGGTGCAGCTCTTTTAGCCCCATGCTGGTTTCCAAGGTAGGGCAGTTGACGCCGGGCTGGGGGCTGTGTCACCTACTGGCCTCTGCACTGGATGCTACCAGTACGGGTTTGCAAATGAGAAGGGTTGGGTGCTATTTTATTTTTTGTTTGTTTTCTTCCTCCCCCTCCCCCCCCCCCCCCCCCCCCCCCGTTGTAATTATTTTTTGGTGCCTGAATTTTATTGTCTTAGTATCTTAATTTGTCTTGTCTTACATTCCTGGAGTTCTGAATAGCATTTGAAGTCAAAATCTGTGGGCCAAATTCTGAGAGGCGTTTTTACCTTTTTCTTTCTTTTGCCTCTCCTGCATCCAGCATCTCTTGGAACAAGGTTGTAAAAGACTGGCCTTCCAGCTTGCCTACTGGGACAGTAAGATCTGTGTGCATTATCCTCAGTAAATATTACTTTTACATTTGGATCTCTGCTCATTTCCCTTATGACCCCTGACAGTCTTCTCCTAGGGTTTGATTATAAGTCACTACAGTCTGGACTGTACTGGAGTCTCGTAAGGCTTCGATTAATCCACTGCACCTAAGCATTGCTGTGACTATAAAAGGAAAAGTTATGATTCTGAATAAGCATCGTGCGGAAGAAAGAAGCAAAAGCATAAAGTATTAAACTTTCATCCAGCACCATAGGAGAGATGTAGTTATTAAATTTCAGCTGCTTATCAAACTGATATGAAAGTCATTTTGCATGATTGCTTTGCATCCTCGAATCTTCTGCTTTTATTTGCAGTGCATCTCTGCGCTTTCTTATTAGAAAAATACTCAAAGGATAAAAAAGCTGATAATATTATTCAGTTTTGACAATTAGGTAGAAAAAACATTTTAAGAAGTGCTTTTTTTATTGCAGCTAGTAATAATAGTGGTGGTCCTCCTGGTAGCAGTCTCTTCTGATGCTACCCAGGGTGATGCTAGTTTTACCCTATAATGGCCAAAGCCCTGATGGTTATACTGGTAAAGCTGCTAAGGAATGTGAGCCAGGATGTCATTCTCAATATCACAAACAATGTACACAGCCACAGATTATTTTCTCTTCAGAGGTCCAGAGTTGATGGCTTTTTAACTCTCTCCTTCCTGATTCAAGATTCACCAGTCGTCTGGGGCTAGTGCCTGTGATGAGTGGGGCAAGTGGAACAGTATCTCCCCTGTCCTGGACTAGCCTGCAGCTGCTGTCCCTTCCCTCAGGATCACTGCCACTTTAGCCACTTCAGCAAACCTCTCTCTGTCTATTTATAATCAATCTCCCATACACTTTAGCTGCCCGGCAACTGCCTTTAATTATTACCTCCCCACTCTGTGGTTCCCTTCCAGTTCAGCTTAATCTGCTCCTTATGTTTTGCGTGTGAATTTATGCAAAGCTATAAGCATTCATGGGAATGTGGAGCCCTTAGAAGATGAGAGCAAATCATCCCATCTCCCACAACTCTCCCTTTCCCCACCATGGGTTTCCACAACTTGATGCTTGGTTGTTTTGTTTTCCAGTGTTCCAATAATTTCTTCAGTATTCTCTCTGCCTTCCCATTTTCTGTCAATGCTTCCCCATCTCCTGCTGGGTTTTACTCCTCTATGATTTAATTCAGTCTCAGCAACTGTCACAAAGCTGATGGCTCCCTAGCATTTATCTCTTTATCTTTGGTTGCTGCCTTCTGTCCAGTCCTTTCATCTCAGGCTATCTACTCACATCAGTGTCCAGACGTCTGGTCATAAGCCCAGGACAGCAAAAATGTAACCTCTGAGCCATTGTTTCTCCACAGAATTATTTTTCTGTGGCACAGTGCTGGAGACTCTTAGCACCATACCTGCTCTTCACAGTTTCTCTTCCAGATTTAATTTCTACAAATCAAGTCTCTGTTTTTCCAACCTTTACAAAAGTCATCTCTGTTATATTAAAAGACCCCCTTGGATCTTTCTGTCTAGATTTGAGTTGTCATCCCCAGGCTATGAAAACTTTTTCCCCAGGCTATGAAAACTGAATTTTTTTACCTCTACAGACAGCAATTTGCCCCATTTGCAAGACAGCTCAGAAGAACAGTCTTACATATTTCTAGATGCAGAAAAGGTCTGGACAGGTCAAGTTTTCCTCCCTGGGAGAGGAATTCCTGTGACTATCCCTGTGCAATGCATGTCTTTGAATTAGCCTTTAGGCTGTCCTGAATTCAGGGTGGGATAGTTCAGATTGTAACTCAGGTGGTAATTTCCTTTGACCCCTTAATGACAACAAATGCTTTTTCTGGTACAAAGCCACCCATCAAAATCTTGGTGCTCAGAGCAGGGGTGGCTCTCACTTGGCTTTAGGGAGCAATGGAGTTGTCCCAGGGAGGTGCAGAAGCTGGAGGGATCTGGGCTGGCAAAAGAGATGAATTATAGGAAATACTTCTCAAGGAGAGAGGGAGAGTCACAGTATTAGGAAAAATATTCTGACAGTGAGATATGCTAAGCTGGGTGGGGGGAGGACAATGTCTCCTTTGCAGGATTCATCATCAGAATATAATTATTACTGTGTTGTCCAAAGTACTTTAAAAATTCTAAGATATGATTGTATCTTACACCTTGGCAAGGAACAGAACAGATGTCCTTATAAAGGACAATTTAATCAAGGAAAAAGAACAATTAGGCAGGAATTTGCTAAAGGAATCAGTAACTATTAACTCATGGTCAGCCCAAAAAACTATCTGGCCAGATTTTGCTGTGCTGACCTCCACCTTCTAAAACTACATTTCAGTAGTTTTTACACCAAATATAACTTTACAGAAATAAAATTAAAAATATCATCTTATTTCACTGTCTGTGGGCTAATATTTTCTCTCTGAAGGTTGATAACTCCATTTTCAACACAAAAATCAAAGGCAGGTCACATGTTGAAAATATATATAATGTCCTCTGCAAAGCGCTTTAACATGCCCAGCAGTGTATTCCCACTTTATTCGTAGAAGAGTGAAATTACAGTGTGTAGCAGGGCTGGCACCACGCTTCCATGCCGTGCAGACATTAGAGCAGAGGGAATAATTCACAATGAATAGTTTAGTCAGTAAGTTTAGCCCTTTTTCTGCCTATGGGATCTCCATGGGCAGACTGAGGTTTCCTTAAGTTTATTATGCAAAAGAATTCAAAGAGATCCTTTTTTGTCTCTAAGTACTTCTAATTGCTCAGGAACACTTCTCTGTGAACATTCCCCAATCACTTCTTGAGCTTTGTTAGATATGACTGCTTTGATGTGTCACATGGTGTTGACTTATTTTCCTAATGTGTTGAGTGTGCACATATTCATGTGTGCGAATCTAATACCCGGTTTCCATCAATACTTATGCATGCTGTTCTGAAATTCTCAGCGAATAGCCACAATAGTAATTGAATCGACAAATGTCCCTAGAAAGCAAACACAACTAGAAGACAATATGGGTGAGAGGATTCCATTTGCAAATTCCAGTAAATGAACAATGGTTGATAGCAATCCATTTCCAAATTCCATCAAAGGCACGGGGTTTTTTTAATAGCATTTAGCCAGCTATCGTAGACTGAAAAGTGTTGTCAGCTCTCTGCTTTCCATTCATTTCATCCTGTGCTTCTCTCTTCTCATGAAGTAGATGTGGGAAGGAAACAATAGCAAACTTCTTCCCCCCACCCCCAACAAAAAAACCCCAAAGCAGCAAAAAACAAAACCACAGCTTTAAAGTAAATATCTTTGAGCACCAAATTGCTATCTCCTATTTTTCAAGCCCAGACTTAATACACTGCAGTTGTACCTGGGAGGTCTAGTTTGTTCAGCACCTATTGCCTCCAGGATGAGGATTCAATTAAGAAATATAAAAGATAATATGATGCTATAGGGACAAAAATACTTTTGAAACTCTACCCAGGCTTTCTGTAAATAGAGGTACACTTCTTTGAAAGCAAACATTTCCTGTTAAAATACATCAGCTTTCTGTTCTGTGATCCTGCACTCCAAATTATAATAGAAAATATATAATGGAGCATAAAAACTAACAGATGAGAAAAATGCACTTTCAATATGAATTTCACCTCCTAGCTATAGGGCTATCCTCAAGAACCTCACTGTAGTTGCAGACTGTTACTATGGCATAAATTAAATAATCCTCACCAAAATTCCCTATGATTTTCTAGGAAAAGTGAAGTACTACCCTTTCTTCATCGGAGCAACTAGAACAAAGATGTGAAAAATCATCAAATTTTGCCTACGTAGTTTGTGAGACCTAAAAAAATGATTTTCCAGAACATTTCTATTTTGCAATATTTCTTGTGCACAGGGCACTGGTTGGGTCACTTTGCTTACTTGCTGAGAGATCTGGGTCATTCTGCAAAGTTTGTTTTATGGGGAAGTGGAAGTGTACAACTGTGAACACTTCAGGATGCATTATTGCTTTTTCATTACAAAGAGATAAGACATGACGTCTAGTCCTTTGAATGTAGTCCTAGTACCTGTTTTGCGCCTCAATTTTTGGTAGTTATTGAAACAGGGCTGTTAAAATTAGTGAATAAATTCCCTGTCTAATCAACAGAAAATCTGAAAGCCTCCCCATTAATTCTGCCTGTTTGGGATTTTATCCATAAAATTTATGTTTCATTTACACTGGTTAGGTAAACTGGAACTCCACTCTCAGGAGCAGGGATGGGTTGTAATCAATAGCAACAGCCATAGAAGCATTAATCCAGGTATTTTCCAGATTTTGAGTACTTAAATTCTGAATGTCACTGCTTACTTTAAATTTCATAGGTGCATATCCATTATGTTTTGGAAATATAGGAATTGAACAAGCAAAAATATCATTGTTTGTACTGATCTTCACACAGAAGCAGTAGAAGGCAGTTACCCTCTGCATAGCCTGTTACTAAGCATGGGATGGAAAATGGTTTGAATGGTTTGGAAGTTACAGTTTGCTAAACAGTACAGTGAAATCAGAACTCAGGACTAATTATTTTATATTTAGGCTTAATAGAGGTAGATGAAAGAGATTTCCTCTTCTTCTTTCCAACATGTAGCATTTTGCTCCTTTGCTTACCTCCCTTCAGGTAGCACTCATGCGCCCCTTTCTTCACATTTCTTACTCTTGCATAATCTTTTATCCAACTCCTGCTCATTTAGTCATTATTCTCAAAGCTAGGGGTAGCTAGTGGTTCATACCCACACATTCCTCCTTAACCAGAATCTAAATATTGCCATGTTTCAAAATGTTCTGACCAATTTCATGCATCATGTTGCTGGACCAACATAATTTTCTTTCATTTTTTTTTTCCATAATTGTCGAAGTTGTAATTGTAAGTTCCATGCCCAAAGTGGCTGGTCTTCTTTTGTTGCAAAGCACAAGCTCTGCCAACCACCCCTCACTCAGAGCTCTCCAGGCTCAAGTTCCTTACACCCTTTCTTTCCCATCTTTTAGTGACTTCCTGTATGAAGCCTTTCCCTCCTGCTGCATATCCTTTGGGCTCCACCAGCACCAGGGGAGAGAGATGACCTCTGCTATTATCCAGAGATCCAGGTAACTACAGCAAGCAGGAGCAAAGTCCTGCTCAAGTGACAGGGCTGCATATCTTGGGAATGTGGTGTAACTGTGCAATGTGATTGACCATGGACGCTCTGACAAACATAACAAGCCTCCAATGAGCATAAATGAATGTTGTTGGGTTTTTTCCATAAGCTTAAGGTCTTACCAGATTTTGAGACCCATTTTCATATTGCAGACCTGTTAAGGAAACAACTGAGAGGTATATTTATTCTTAAATATGGGCAAACAATATATTTGCCTTAATCTTTTTTCTCAGAAGTTAATATTTACCTGAAAAGAGACATACAGCAGAGAACTTCTGACCTGAATGTTAAATTCTGGCAAAGCAATATCCACTGCTAGCAGATTTTGCCAAAGAAAATTTCCATCCACCCTCATTATAGATGTGGATATTTCAGAAAAAACTAAATTCCACACTAAAGAAAGAAGCTGTAATAACAATACTTGAAAATTAGGTTATCTAAGTATTTATCAAATGCAAACAGGATGGTTTCCTTTCTCCAGGCTTGGCCTATCAATATGTAGCGTTCCTTAACCTATGGTGAGCATGATTATCTATCCACCTGAGATTTTAATATTTTAATTTCTTAACAGGATTTATCAAAAGATAAAAAATTTACACCTCTTCCAGTGATGGAGTGAATTTTTCTCACTATAAACAAGAAATTTGACGTGTACAAACTGTAGGTCGTGCAGCATCCCTTTGAGAATATCCTTCTGGGCATTGGTCACTGCCAGTAAAAATTTATTTCAGACAGGAGAAGTGTAATTATCCCCATTAAAAATCTATACAATTAACAACACTTGCCACACAGTGGAGTCTAGGTTACCATGGTACTGCTCTATCTCTAGAGGAGGAAATAACTGTGGTATATCAAATTCCATCTCATGGTAATTGTTACTTTTTTACTGACCACCCATGTGACATTAAAAGTCTCCTGCTCGACTAATTCACCTATTTTAAAGCATATTATGGCTATATTTATTCTCCATTCCACCTCAAATCACTAATGTTCCAAGTACATAATGCTGGGTTTTGAACCACTCCAGAACATATATTTATGTGATGAGTAGGAAAAAGGCATTGAAGGTGGGAGAGGAAAATGGAAGAGAAACATACTGGGAGCATGGGGTTCAGGGGAGTGTCCGAGGTGCCTCTGTACAGTAGAAGAGAGATGGGAAAGGAATGAAGGCAAATGTGAAATATGTGTATCAGTGATGATTTTCTGACTGCACAGGAATATGCTACTGAAGGAGACAGGAAGAATAAATTCAGCTACATAAGAGATGAAGAAGATGGTGAAATTGTGCCTGACACTATGATTGAGCTCCAAAGAGGGGCTAACTCAGAACTGAGTAGGAAATTTCCATCCATAGACTTCTCTCACAAGCAAAGAAAACCTGCCCCAGTGCAGGGAGAGCTAGGGACTGGGGGAAGATGGGTGTATCATCCTCAGGATAATAGAATGATCATTCAAAAGGAGGTATGTGAACAGAAGAAGTGAGTGGAGAAAAGATAGAAAAAGGAAAAAAACACCCCAGAACAGTAAATCAGGGAGGTGAGAAAGATGGGGCAGTAAAAAACACTTTAGGATCTTCATAAGAAGGGAAATAAAATGCATTATGTTGAATTTTGTACCTGGATTGGCTCTAACTTTTTTTGTGACTTCTGTTTAAAAATTATGATATTCCAGCACAAAAAAAAAAAAAAAAAAAAAAAAAAAAAAAAAAAAAAAAAAAGCTGTGACATGCATTCAAAACAAAATACAAGTATATACTAGTTAATTAATTCACCTGTTGCCCACCATCTCCTCCTCCCCACCAAGATTTATAAAAGTTTTCAAGCCTAAGGAATAGTTTACAGTTTTCCTTCCAAATAATATTTTTTAAACTCTGTGCATTGCTCTGAGACACCCAGGTTTGAAGGACAATTTTCTAGGATGTCTCGTTTTTTAGCATCCTAGGTTTTGGTACGTGTGATATCGCACAAAGTTATGTTTGGGCATGTCCTTATCAAAGGAGAAACTGCCAGATTATTGTACAGGAGAAAAGAGAATTTTGAAAGCTACAGTAAAACTTGCCTGATAGTCGAGAGATTCAGGACATATTTCTGAACTTAACATAATTTTCACTCTAGCTTTACAGTTCACCTTTAACACATATCACCTTTTAAAAATATTTCTGCCAGCATCATGCATGCTACCGCCAGAGTGTCAGCTTTGACTGCGAATTCCCTGGCTTCGTTATCTGCGCAAGTTTAGCTGCTTATCGCCGAGGCACGGCGGCAGCGGCCACGTCGCAGTGCGCAGGTGGGGAGGCTGCAGGTACACGAGAGGCTCTGCTGCAGCAGCAGATCCCTGCCCCTGCTCAGCTTTGCACGCACCATTATTGCACGCACCGTTATTGCCCTAAATTGCAGGGCGAAGGCAGGAGGTACATTTTCTGCAGGGTGGGCTGCTGCAGGATTGGGCCCGCAGCCTGTTAAAGACAGGGAGATAAATCTGAGCCGGACTCAGCATTAGTTAAAAGCGGCTCTTTGTATTTATAAACAGCAATATGCTGCTGTTACGAAAGCTATTTCATTTAGTGCCATCTTACATTCAGCAATTTAATTATTCTCTTAATTATTGAAACATTCATCATAGTTTTCCAATTGATTCATGAGGGGCTGGCTGCACTTCTTTAACTCATTAATACAGTGACAGAAAATTGACAGTCTTTTTGCTAACCTCCTATCTCTGAATGGTAATGCTGGGAATACAAAACCTTGAGGGTTTGTTTTTTGTGTTTTTTTTTTAATTTTTAAAATTTGTGTTATTATCACCAGCAATAACTATCCTCATAAAAGCCTCATTTAGTAGCGAAGGAACAGAACGATATATGAGGAAACCCTAATTATCAATGGTTTTGATAGTGAATTTTGCAAAATAGTATCTTCCTGAGACCGCATTTTTATTATGAAATGGGTGATAAAGCAGAGATAATTCTGAATCCAAACACATGGTATATGAAATAGATAAACCCAAGATAAAAATTAATAGTGACCTTGCATGCTGGGATATAAGAAATATAATCAAGCGTATATATCAGTCATGGCTGAAAAAGCACAGGGAGATACCCACAGGTGAAAGATTAATTCACAGAGTTTTAAAATGCATTCAAAATAAAATCTGTGACATCTCCCTTCCCTCCCTTGTCCTGATTCTGAGTGCTATCGTTATTGCCTGTCTGCAAAACTACTACCTTAAAACATATTCCTAACTTGCATTAAAAGAAAGATTTAATGTTTGCTTTTTTTTTCTATCTCCTTTATTTACAGGCAGTTTAAATAAAGGCACAACATTCTAAGACTCTATAATATTTTTTGCAACTATCTGCTATTTTTTTCATTTTTATAGTTTCAAAAGTGTCTGGTGCTACCCTTTCTCAAATTCATCAGTTTTCTCTCAGAAGAGGTTGTCCAGAGTTTGAAGCATACAAGGTCTCATCTTAATGCTTATATGAGTACTTCTGCCCTTGGATATTATTCTCATCTTCACAATGCTATGCAAATCCACAGCTACTTCCATGTGCTTCCAGCTAGGACTTCTGAATATAGTGTGAGTAGCTGGAAAATAGCTAAAAAAGAGCTTCAGAAATATAAAAGTTCAGCCCTGAGCATGCCTGTATGTGTGTGTATATATATGGATGTGTTTGTAGACGTGTGCACAAGTCATATATTAGAGTTTGAAAAGTGGATCTGTGTAAATCAATGCATTTATTTAGCTCTCTCACCAACTCTCTCCCTGAGTTAACACCCCAGCACACACAATGCTAGCGAAGGTGATTATCTCTGCTAGCATAATTCCTCCGTAACATCTGCTTTCGCCCATAACACTCCACTAATTTTTCCCTCATTTCATTACACATAATTTTCTTTCAACACAATCTACATGTATTAAGTGGTAATGACTTTCCAGTTAAGAGCAAATCGACGCCAAGGGACCCCCCCCCTCGATTGCCTGCCGTGCCTGACTCCGGCTATTAAAGATAAATTTGGTGCCTCAGAAAGCTGCAGTAAGCTAATCAATCAATTAAGCGGTTAGGACATACATTATCAAAATTCCACAGTGCGGGGGTGCACGAGAGCATGCTGACATACTTGGTATGATTTTAGGAATAATAAAAAAATTGAGGTTGAAAGTCAGTATTCAGTGTCTTCTGAAATGAAAACTCGAGCTATTGCACACTACCGATAGCAACTTTCGTGTCTGTGCTGGTACAATTTCCACTGCAGCTTTTATACCTAGTGCAGTTTACTAGTGATACCAGAATGGAGCTGATGACACAGTAAAATCTATTTTTAAATGATATGAGGATTCTGGTGCAGAATAAGGCAATGCTATTCACAGTTAAGCTGGATGTTCTGTCCCTAACTTGTCATTGTGTCTCTAGGAACTGCCGCAGCCTTAAAACACTGATTAATATTCTCTATTATGTGTGTTGCAATAAGGTGGCTTAAGGACAGAATGGAAGTCATCACATCCTGTTGTGTCAAGTTTTAGCTTCAAAATTGCTTTAATATTCATTCTGAGTTTAATTTTGGAGAGTATTTAAAGCTAGTAAAACAGATTCCAAAATAAACTGATTTTTTTAAAAAAAATTTGTTTTCTAAAAAACAGCTCCTAGTGATGTGATATACTTTGCAGAACTGACTTATAAGACAGCTTCAATCCAACCAAAAAAAAGTTACATTCACTGATAATCGAGTTACATATGGGTGCAAGGAAATAATATGCACAATAGAACTTACAATCCCTTCATTACTTTGTTTTTCTGTGTTATCTTTGGCATTATGTCATTCTTTACATGGACAAATGACTTAACCAGTTAAAGCCTTTTTTAAATATAAAAATATTTTCTCTTGCATTGTGAGGAATGGCTTGTATGCCAGTATTTAGACAAATGCTAAGGAAATTGAAACAAAACCCCAAAGACCATGAGAGTCATACAAGCAATTTTTATAGCTCTGTCAGGACTAATACAAAAGGAGAGTTAAATAGAACTTTACAGCAGGATTCTGAACAAGACAAAACATGAAAAAATAAAAGACATTTTCTGAGCAATCAGTGAATTTATAAAATATGTAATATAAATGGATCATTACAAGACTTTGCCTGTTACTTTTCCTGTCAGTTTTAAGCATATTGCCTAAAGCTTTGTTATCGTAGTATTGCAGTTATCAGATGAAACGACATGGCAAAACTCCCTGCTTACTTCTCCAGAGTGTTTTCCTCACTTTCTGCAAATTATATTGGAGCATATTCAGTGCATACACTTCTACTAGTGGAAAGAACCACAACATCTTTTTACTGTCTAAATAAATATTTTTTAACAAAAAAGAAGCACGTTGTCAAAGATAAAAAGGGTGGGTTTGTTTTGTTTTAAGGTATAATACAAATAAAGGAGGTAACTCAATATCTTCTCTCTGATGTGTTTGCATAAGGCAAAAAGCCCTGAAAAAAATTCTAAAAGGAGCGGTACAAGTATATATGCTACAGGAAAAACACTTAATCCAAGCCCTGCATGTAAAACACAATTCCAGAGAGTTAATAATGGCAAATATAGTGAAATAAAAAAAGCTATCCACAGAGAATATACAAATGCATCCTTCAAAAAAACCCCAAACCATCATGTTTCAATAATATGGTCATCCTGTCCTTTGTGGCATTCTTCATTGACTAGGCTGATAATGAAAAGATGTCAGGGAGATTCACAGTTTAGAGTTGTATTTTTCTTACTTTCTTTTGTGCTGTTTCTTCCCATTTTTGGCTGTTTTCCTGCCTTTGCTCTGTATGGAGAGTATGAAATAATTCATAGTTATGTTTTCTTGTGAGATGTAGGGCTGAATTTGACTTTATTATCATTACTAAGAGCATGCAAGTTAAGTTTATTCAGTTGAAAGACACAATGATGTTGTTCTTCTTGATACAGAAACAGCTATATGGGCTTTTATAGGTTTTTTAGTGTAGGCTTCTTCTTCTGTCCTAGATTTGATAGCTACTCTATCAGCTGGAATATTTTTTTTTTTCCCTTTCTTACTCTCTTTTTGAAAAAAAATCATTCTGATTTATCTAAAAGCACATCAAAACATCTTTATCTGTTCATAGTGAGTGAGAAATTCCTTCAGATTAAGGGGGAGAGGTGGGGAGAGAAGAAGAGAAGAGAGGCAAACAATAAAAAAAGCTGAGACCAAACCAGTTTGCCTTCTCCTTTTGTGCAGTGCATGTAATGACTGAACTTTTGACTTTAAAGTTTTTCTCTGGTGCAGTACAGTAGAAAAAGAAACAAATAAACAAACAAACAAAAAATATCCCCCTGGTGCAAAGACCGGTCTAAGGCAATATCTGGTGAATGGAATTTTTTTTTTTTTTTTTTTTTTTTTTTTTTTTTTTTTTTTTTTTGTTGTTGTTGTTTACTTGAAGCAGATAAAACACCCACCTTAAACCCGCCCTCTATTCAGTTCAGCAGCACCTCCATACTCCAATAAACCGTTTTCATTCCATCTGGCGTGCGTTTGCTCTGAAGACATTTTCCTGTCAATCTCTCCTGCCACATTAAAAATCTGTCATTACTATTGCATTGCCGCCTGGCTCCTGAGATTTGTCTGACTGCTTTATTGCTCCGCTCATTTTTTTTTCCCTGCTACAGCCGAGAAGCAGAAATAAAGGTTTGTTGTTGAAACATGGCCGCAAGGAAAGTAGGAGGCACACATCTGTCAAGGTATTACCTTTCTTCAACCAGGGATTAAGGTGTTTTACTGCTCTCGCTACTGAGCAGTCACACTGAATAAATTTTCTCAGTAGAACATAAAAATGAACTCATACATTTTGAACTGGGTTTCATTCTTTCAAGCCAACCCATATAATTATGCAATGGCATCAGTGTTCGGGGGAAAAAGAAGAGTCAGAAACGTTTGTGTGCCCACCCCCCCACCCCCCCCCCCCCCCCTTTCTCTCTCCTGCACCACGCTTCACATTTACATTATTTAAATGCTTATTAAGAGGGCAAGATTGAGGCAATCGGTACTGGGGAGAGAAATGGTTTTTCACTCTTCCTTGTTGTTGTTACTGGATCTCTTGCAAGGTCAGATGGGGTGCAGGGCTTTGCTCCCCTTGTTTTGTGTCTGTGATCACAAAATATGCCTGACCATGAATATTCACTGTTAATTCACATTGAAGCAAGCCAGTAGAATTGTGATTTCTGAAATATTGTTTTTTGACAAAAAACTTGCAATATTAGCCGCCATGTCACCTTCCCATTTCTGCTGCAGATATTAACTTTACAGTCCCAATGGTCCAAATAAAAATAATTTAAAATTTAAGTATAAACAGTGGAAGTGCTTGTTACACTAAGAGCATGCCAGACCGTCCTCCTCAGTCCTCTGCTGGACAGTACTGTCTCACCATCTTAGTCCAGTTTTAAAAAGCCAAACTTCTAATGCAGAAGGGGTTATCTCACAAGATAAACATTAAGGTGTAGGCAAATGAAGGATGAGGTCAAACATGTCTGTGAAGGGGGACAATATAAGGAGCGTTATGTTTTGTTTTTTCCTAGGGTTTTTGAGTGTGGTGGTTTTTTTCATTTTGTTTTTGTTTTTGTTTTAATATGAAAAGGACTAGTACAGCTTTTAAGTTTGACGAGATCCCAGGAGAGAAGGACTAATCTCAGTGCAGAAACCATAAACTTGTACAAACTTTGGGGAAAGAATAGTTAAGAAAATGCTACACAAAGTCAGAAATCACAGGTCCATCTGTGGCATGTGAATACCTCCAGTTAGCTCTGCAGCCTGTCCCCACCATCAGTTTGACTCATTCTCTGTTGTGCTCATTCTCTACTCTGCCCATTCCTTGCCTCCTAACTTCCACTCTCAGGCTTCCCTTTGGAGTAAGACAAACACCTCCCACCAGAGAAATTAGCTTGTGTCATTGCTGACTGACATATTTATTTAGCAGTAAGGTAGCTCAGTTCAACAGAGAAATATATCGGATCTACAGTTCTACTGAAAAACTGCTGCTCGAACAAAAGCAAATGAGCTATCCCACAGGTCAGCAGATAATCTGTCACTCACTTATTCTTTGCAGTGTCCCAGGAAGGTCATAAATCGCCAGGATATCGGTTCAGTACTGTATTCCCCCAGCCTCCAGTTTCTGCTGGCTATTGGCTTTTTTCCATCCATTTCAACCCAGTGAAGACACAAGGAAAAGTGAGCATTGTGAAATCTTACACTCTTCTCCCCAGTCACACCTCCTTCCCAGAGCTAAGTTGCATGACTAAATTTACAGCTTTCTCATGCCAGAACAGCACCTGGGAACATGTCAGGCTGGATTGTAAGGCAAAATTCCATCCCAAAATATTTCCAGGTTTTAATTCTTGAGGGGAAGGAACCATCTTCTTGTTCTGTGTTAGTATCTAACACCTTGCACAATGGGGGATTTAGGATTGTTACATAGTGCTTCAGTGCAAATGGTACATAATAACATGCCCATGGAAATATAGTTCCTTCAGCTACTTTTTTTATAAGTATATAAATATACTCTTATATATAAGAGGCATCCTTCAGTGTGCCTCTTTGGCTTAGACTATATTTGCAAGTAGCTGGTGCATAGGAATAAACATATATAGAGTGAATAATTGGTAAGGACTTGGCATCCCCAATGCCTATCTTTTGGGGGGTTACCTCAGACTAGTTCTAGTCTGGTCCCATGGACTTGATGCACATTAACAAGTGGAATACATTAGTTGTGACTGCAGAGCACAATTTCTATATTTATTTCATCTGAAAGAATCCCAGTTTGTGCTCCCTGAGCCCATTCTGAAGTGCAAGTCACAGCACTCACAACACACTGGTGTGACATGCAGCTGATGCCTTCTCTGACACCCCTCAAGTTTGGTAGGTCCTGTGTGTGATGGATGCTCCTGCATGGGTGCTGTTTGCAAAGAAGCAGTGCACTAATCTGCTACACAAAGTAAATTCTGCAATGTATATTTGGGATGCAAATAATTTGCAGATAGTCAACGAAAAATGAGGGAGAGAGAAACATATGCTTCTTATTACTATTTTTCCTTTTTTTTTTTCTTTTTTTTTTTTTTTTCTTTTACACAAACAGCTTTCTCAGTGAGTTTTTCTGATACAACCCTCAGAGAACTTAAAGCCTGTAGCAGTGTTAAACTTGACTGTAAATTCAGACAATTTGCACAAAAGTGGGGAGGTTTGGGTGGTCTTTCAAAAACAAGTTTCAATATTTTCTTCCAGAAATGTATTTGCAGGTGATAGTCCTTTGCCTGATAACTTCTGTCCCAGCATACATAGTTCAAAGTCAAAAATGCAGTCAGTACCTGTAGTTTCATTTGCAAAGCCTGTCTGAAGTGGGTAACTGCTTCATACGTTTGGGTGTGTTTAAATTACATATCAGGATACAGATCAAAGATGGCAAATGGCCTCTTGCCAAGATACTTTAAAAATTAGATCATATTTGTAAGAGACAAATATGGGGCCCAATTTCCAGAAAATGTGACAGTATTGGCAGTCCTTTTGGGAACCTCGGAGTTCTGTTTTCCTCTAAAACAAAAACGCATGTCCCATACTTGTATTTGAACAAGTATTTGAATAAGAACTGTTGAAACTAAAGGGAACACTATATCTCATTCCTCATTAAACTGACCACTGGATTTTAATTACCCAGGAAAAGCATGACAATATTTTCCCATGGATGAGGAATCTTCCCCTCCAATCAAAGCAGCTGGAAGCTTGAATTTAAATATGCATAGCTGGTCCACACAGAGGGATATAGTTGGTACGTATCTGAGATGAGAATCTGGGCTATACAGTTTGATCTGGTTCTTGGGGATATCTGTCTAACCATGGCTGCATCTCATCCCATCAGGCAGTGGTTATCAAAGACTTACGTGCAGTCCCAGTGGAACAAGTCAACTGCATGTATTATCTGCATTCCTAGAACCAAGTCCAGATACACAGAGCTTTAATAAGTACATGATTTTTTTCTGCCCACAACTCAATAATTAATACCTCCTCTCAAAAAATTATTTCAAGCTGCCTTCACATGACAATTTTAGACTCCATGCTCTCATCTCTATTAACATAAAGCCACTCCTTGCTCTGTGCATTTAGGTCATCCCATCTTCACCTGCTTTTATTGTCCTTGTATCAGTAAAATTAAGTTATATCCACCTCATATATATATATATATATAACTAACAAAAAGCCCTTTTCCTGAGCAAAACTAAATGTATCCGTCTTCCTCCCCAACAGGAATGTGGATTTCACTTATTGCAGTCTCGTAACTGTCCCTATCACACCTCTCCGCAGAGCACTGTAAGGTACTTCCAGCTACCCAAGGACAGATACTGCTTTAAGTGTGGGAAGAACAGAGAGAGTCTCTTCAACCAGTACATTTTGAGGGAAAGAAAGGGCACAGAGCTACCAAGAGTCAAGCCTTGTAATTTTTTTTTTTTTTTTTTTTTTTTTTTCTTCAGTGATGAAAACAGCACCTTAGCATGCTCTTTTCTATATCACCTGCCACTGGAAAAGAGCACATTAAGCTTCTGCACGGGATGTCCAACACCTGAACCAAAACTGCAGTGAGGAAATATCATCTCCTTTGCTTCCATCCATTGAGCCTTCTTACACAGATACTGCTTTATCATGCTTAGACACACACAGATTGACCAAGGGGGTTCCTATTCCCATTAACTCCAGCCAACACAGTACCTGCTCCCTTGCTTTGTCAAAGGTCTGTTGAGGCCCCAGCGGTACCCATCATTTGCAGGGTGGACATTACAGAAAGGAAAGACATCCTCTGATCTTCAATGAGCTCTGAGGGAGAGGTTTTCCTACCTCAGGCCTCCCGAACTAGAGAAGTTCATGTCCACTGTGCAGTGACTGTGTGTGGAGGCAGGGGAAGCAGCACCTCCTCTGTCCATTCTCTCCCAGCCTCCGTGACACTGTGGTCACTGACCCTACAAGTACCACACAAGGAGCAGTGGAACAGGCTCAGGGATGTGTGCTTGTGAAACCCACATGGAATCACTCCCAACAAGACTTCTCTTCACATGCTTACATTTACATGTTGAAGTATCTTCTCTGTCACGGTGTCTCATCTCTGCTACTAGGAAGGAAGTACCATGGATGATTGATGCAGAGAGGTGTGAGCAGCTCTCTCCCAGGTCTGTTTTCTTGTACAGAGAATGCACTTGTGATTTGCCTTGTGTTTTCTGTCTCCCTCTGCAGTGGTGGTTTGAGAAAGCAGATCTTCCCCTTCAGGGAGAATTTGCCCTGCTGATGCACAGATCCCAGTGCTGTACATCAAAACACTGCTTGCTGCATGCTGCATTGCAAGCATGGTGGCAGACATCTAGCATCATCTTCCAAGGGCTGCAGTTTATGCTTTTTCTTTACCTCAATATCAATCAAAAGTGGTATTGACATTCTTCATTGATCAAAACCATCATTTTGGCTATTTATTTGCTAAAGAGTTAAAATAAAAATTTGATGATTCTTGTCATATTCCCCCCCACCACCCCCCCAGCCCTGTTTAGTTTGTGATCCCCACATGATAAGTTCTGTCTCCCTGATAAGCTGCATTGGCTCACAAATTAAACCAAAAAAGCTGCTCCATCCATTCTCCTTACACTGTACATAACCAGGAGATTTGGGGAAGAACGGGAAAGGACAGAGAGGTATTCCCTAAGTCTGTCCATCAGATACCACTGCTGATGTGTCAGAACAACCTCTGCAGCAAACTGTGCTGCAGGTGGCCTTCAGGAAGTGTTTCTTTTTTGCAAGCCAGTGAGTACTTTGGAATCCAGGTCTGTTTGAGCAATTCTCAGGATGCCTTCACTGTCTTCTATAGGTGGACCCTTTGCTGCATTGTGCTCAAATATTTATGGATTACTACTATGCAGGAACTGCAAGGATAGCTTGGCTTCCTCTTCAAAAAAGAAGCGGGAAGAGCAGAAGCCCCACCATCCGTTCTGATCTCTGTGCCTGCACTTGGTAACAAGAATAAGTTTTATTATGAAATATAAGAGCTCTTACCCCAGAGCACGGAGGTGAAGTGGCCACTCTTGTTTCTCCAGCTGAGGCTGAAACCAGCCTGGAAGCCCTGAGGTCAGTTTACCCAAGGAAAGGAGCCTGCCACTGTGACATTTCCCTGTGGAGGGTAACTGCAGCACCTCAAGGGTAACCAGGGCTCAGTGCCTGTTTATTTGTGCTCTGTAATGCTGTGTCCTGCAGGGCGTGTGTAAGTCCACGAAATAATGATGAATCCAAGGGGTAATTAAAAACCATGGCGACACAGATCTTGCTGAAATTTCAGAGGGAGCTTGGGGCACACGGGGGGACTGTCCATCTTACCTCATGCAGGGCCAGCTTGATTGGCCTGCTGAGGATTGCAGATGGCAAGGCTGCTCACCTGCGGCCAGGAGGGCTCCCAGTGCAGCAGCCCTACTGGCTTCACAAAGCAGCAAAACAGGAGGATGGGGAGTGTGTGGCCACAGCTGCCACCCTCTGTCCTTACAGAGCAGCAGAGAAATCATTTAAAGATACAGGTCTGTTTTCCAACCCTTGCTCTTTCATCCACAGGAGGCAAACCCTGTATTTTTACGTAAGGACTTTTCCCCTACTAAGAGCTATTAGGTTTTCAGAATTCTTTGTTGTATGTGGTCACTGAACATTGATTCACAACTATGTCTTCTGGTTTAATCCACCTTCCATTAGTTTATTTTCTTAATTCAAAAACTCCAGGAGACATTCCATATCAACCTCTACCTCTAAATAGAATTTAATTTCATTTTCTAATTCAAATAAGAATAAATATAAGCTAACTTGGGATCAAGGATTTTCCTTCAGATAACAAGCTCCTTTTCTTCAGTTTGGACTTCAATTTGGACTGAGGGATCATTTCTCAACCTGTAACAAAGATTATGGCTTTCAAACTACATTAGAATCTGTCTTTATGTCAAAGCAGAAATAAATAGGGAGCTCAGTAAATTAACAGGGATGTCATAGTTTTCTTTGGTAGCTGGCATATTCTGTGCATCATTATATAATCACAGAGTTTTACATTCCTTTTATAAATCACAGTCTATTTTTCATTCTTTGCTTCCTCCTACTTCATTTGCTATTGATGGCTGCTGCTTAAGTTCCCTTACCTCTCGGAAAGGAAGTAGGTTAAGAACAAAAAGGAGAACTCTATCAGATTAAGGCAAACAAGTCGGTTCTACTGAGAAATGATGTATCTTACAATAGTACCAGCAAAACAGCTTACTTTGAAGGCTAAATATATCCAGAAGCTTCTGTGAGCCAAAAGCAGCTGTCTTCTGTTTGTTTTTGGTTGTTAGAGTCCTGATGTCCCAAAAAACACAGCCTCATAGAGGGTCAAAATTGATGCAATCAGGATAAAAAAAGCGACTCTGACAAGGCTCCAGTTTATACTTAGTTTATAATTAGGAGTCTGCTCTCTCAGGTTTAGATACTGTAAAGTTCCAGTGAATTGTTAAGCTATTCACAACACTCTGCTGCTACTAAGCTAGGAAAATGTAAAGTCCTAAAAATACCCTCATGTAAACACATCAGAAATGGTAGGATGGGAAATCCAGACAAAAAAGAAACCCATCTAGAGTTCTGTCTTCTACACAGGAAAATGGTGAGACTTTGCAGTATTTAATTTGAGGCTAGCTGACAAAGAAATATCTTTAAAAATAAAGTGAAACAGAGCCTGAATTAGGATGGATTTTAAATATTTTAAGGTGAATTTTACAAATCACAGATTATGTTTTTTGTTCTTTAAAACTATTCTGATCAATCTATTTTTTACCATTCTAAAGACAAATAAGATTTCTTGTGCCTTCTAATCTGGAGGGCAAATTAGTGCAGATTTCTGATTTTGGAAAGAAACTTCTTTGCCCAGATACAGTCACATATCTTCATAAACCTGTTTTCACACCTCCAGCCAAACTTCCATTTTTCTTGTCTAGAGGACATTGCGGTTTTTGCCAAGGTTCTTTAATGCATTGTTCAGCCCCAAATGATTACCTTACCTCCAATCAAAATTGACTAAAGGAGTGTGACATTTAAACACCTCTCCCCCCTGCAGTGAGAAATTGAAGTGTTTCCATAATTACCTGCTATGGGGGCCAAAAAGCTGAAGTATCATCAAAGCCAGAGAAAGTTACTAAAAACTTGTCTGAGTTATTGCCGGTACTAAGGTTACACTAAGCAGATTTTGGAAATCTTCCAATCAAAAAACCTCCATACCAGAACAAAATCCTGTGCAATTCTATTGTATTTTGAGTGTGTTCATGAAAAAAATTCAGAATTATGTTGGTTTAAATTTTTTACTTTTCTCTGGGTCAGAAGAATATCCTATAGGTTACAGATTTTTGCTTTTCATGTACATAGAAATGTAGCATGATATAATTTATTAAATTATATTTATCATCAATTACATGAAGTAGATAAAGATCTAAGACAACCAATTACAATATCAAATGTATCCAGTACCTCTCCCACTCACCTAGCTAAAGATGTGAACTGCATTCTGATTTTGTGTCCAAAATTGACAGCTGTCAATATTTAAAAATCCAGAGTCAGCTCCCAAAATAATGTGAAGCTGGTGTAGAAATCACAATATATTTAAAACCCATCTTAAATATTGGCTTTAAAATGAAATCTATTGAGCTTTTAAAGGTTCATTTTTTCCAAACTGTTCTTGGCAAACAGAAGAGCTTTAAATGCTCATTTGACTAAAATAAAATAAAGAAGGGATTTTATTTCTTTAAATCCTACAGGTGTTAATGGCATGATGGCATGATTCCTGATGCAACGTAGAAAATTGACTACACTGCCTGTTAAGCCATCCACAGTGAAAGGTTCTCAGCATTGACTTCTACTTTGTGTCAATATTTGCTGCTCCTTAGAGCATGGTGGCTCAGAATTAGTGACCTGATTTTTACTTAACAGCCGAGCTCAGTATTTTGGGTGGTTTTTGAAGTACTGTGCTGTATCAGTTTCCTGGACAGAGCTGGCCGAGGTGTGCTGAACATGCAGATTTGTCGTGATGGCCTTAGCCCACTGTTAGCTCTGTCACTGGTTTAGGGTGTGCTCACAAATGGGCACTGGTTACCTCTCCTCTGAAAATTACTTTAATCACTTAGTGATGGAGAGCTTGGCAGGGCCTCTAAAACGAGCATTTACACAGCTATATTCATCTCTTGGTAGCCTAAAAAAGATTTTTCCAATGTTAAACATAATCATTCAGCTTGCAGGTGGAACCCATGGCACATGCTCTGTTGCCTGGAAAATCTCTTTAAAAATTAGCATGTCTGCTCCATAATATATTACGTGTGGTTTCTTTCTTGCCTTAGAAGGAATGAAAGCATTGACTGTAGGGCCTAAATTTTATTGTGCTGCACAAAATTGCTTTCTAAAAGGGCTGGACTGGTAAAAGTATTGGTTTCACCTTTGCAGCACCTCTTTTTCTCAAGAGAATTCTCCAAAAGTTCCAGATTTTCCTGCTGAGTCAGCCCAAGTGCCTGTGTCAATGGCTGCTGGAGGGAAACACCTCAACACATCCACAGAATGAAGGCTTCAGCTGCAAAAGTCAGAATATACCATTTTCTTATATACTAACTGGTCTTCATGTTAGTTCCAGAGTCCCATGATACCTCATGCCCTTATATTTTATCTGTCACAATGTAGTTGTAAGCCAATGCCTTATGCATTTTGGCTAAGGCAAAAAGATTAAATACAAATATACCAAACCAAAATATATTAATGGTGTTTCAAAATTAAGAGGAAACACCACCAATCAATAGACCAGAACCATGTCCTTTCCCAGACTGATATTAAGGTCATGGAAAAGTCAACAAAATGCTCTCTGATTGAGAAAGTCCCCATCAGTGAAGAGGTTCCATAAAAATTTTAGAGCATGATCATTTTGAGGTGATACAGAAATAATAGTGTTTTTTACCAATGTTATTTGCATACTTTACTGGCTTTAGGTTTAATTAAGCCTTCATGCAGAATGCACTGAGAAATGGATTGTCCATCAGTGACACGAACAGTCTGCAGTCTAACCAGACTAGAAAGAGACGAGAAAGGCTTATTCATCTTATGGCCATTATTCCATAGAGTGAACTGAGAAAAGTCATGGAATAGCATCGGAACTGTGCAAAAAAATTGTGGACTGAGCATCATCATATGACATCCCTGTTCAGTGTTTCAGATTCTACTGCATGAAAATAAAACTCCTCCACGATTTGGGTCCTTATCCCTCCCCACCATGCTGCCATCCCACGCCATTTCACTGGTAAATGCCATGGGTTCAACAGGTAAGTGACTGCAGTGACATTGGTGGGGATATGATATTTGCCATATGGACAAGGCCAGGCCCTTGGTGGACTGCCCTGAGGACTCTTCCTGATCTCATACAATCTCTGTGCTCCCCCATCTATCTCTCTTCCCTCAGGGAGTCTACGGGAATTTGTGTCCTTCCTCCTGAAGAGGTTAACCCCTAACTGACCAGGGATGCCGGTCTGAAGTCCATGTGTCTTCATCCTACAAATGTGGTTACTGGAGCCCACGCACACAGGCCTAGAGGAAGGACTGAGAAAGAGGTACCCAGATATCTTTGGGCTGATTTGTACTTCACACAGAGCGCTGTTGTGTGTGACATATGTCTTAGGTGTGTATGGAGTTATATCAGTGGAAACCTATGGTTCATTACCAATCTGCTTTGGTCCTGGAGGAGGGGAGGTAGAAACAGGAGGGGGAAAAATACCCAGATGGGAAATGAACCTGTGCATCTCTCCTGGGAAAATGCATTTCAGTCATTCAAGCAACAGCCTAGCCTATGGAAAAAAAGATTGTTCTTTCCAGCTGTTAAGCAAAAAGAAAAAATAAATTTAAAATGGAAAAATGAATAAATTGAGCATATTTTTATCATACACTTTCTTGCAAATTACTTGCAGCATTCTCGTTTCTTATGAGGAACCATTTTTAATATTAAAGCAGTCATACACATTTCCAAAAAGTGCTTCCTGAAAAACCGAAACCATTATTATCTTGAACTCCCACACAGTTTGTTTAAAAATATCTTTAAATACTATTAAAGAACAATCATTATGTAGGTTTATATCTTATGAGTAGGAAGCAGAAACCATCAATGAATCATATTATTTCTCCGGCTGTAACAACAGCACCATCAACTACCACAATAACAAAAAAAGTTTATGCTCACTGTATACCTGTTTTACAGGCAGCTTCCTGCCTTGAAATCTGCATAATAGGTAAGCTGTGGTAAGTGTAATATGCTGTTTACTGCCAACTCACTGTGGATAGCCAGGCATGCTTGGCCTGGTGCATTGCTCCTGCTTTGGTGCAGCGCCTTGCTGAAACATATGACAGCCCTGGAAGAGCAAATAAAGCTTCTACAGATTCTGGAATCTGCTTCTGAAAGATGCTGCCAGATATATGGAGCTGGATATTTAAATTATTTTATCCTCATACGCTATATTTTTTGCTTTTAGTTAAAAATAATGATTTTAGTTGTAGAAAAGGTTTTCAGTTGTATGCTGCTTTACAGAGGGAACTGACAGTGGGACATTGGTGAGGGAAGAGAAAGATTGCAAGAGACAGGAAAAAAACACCACGGAGATCAATATTTAATCTAGAATTATGATTGTACAGTACATACTGTGCATTTTTTAAATTTAACTTGGCTTTTACTATTACTCAGTAGGAGGGGAACAGATACTGAGAACCCTGGATAGCAACCATAAGAAGAACTTTTAAATACACATATTTTCAGGAGATGTGTAAATACAAGAAGGAACGGATGTTGTCTCTATGATCTTTTTTTCTTGTTGGAAAGTCTGAGAGCTTTACCTGGGAGATTTAATTTCAGGTGAAAGAATTTGTAAAATAATTTCCCAAGTTTATGCTGCATAGTATTACAGCACGTAAGAAAAGACATTTGTGTTACCCCATTCTTGAATATAAAAACAATGCACACATCACTTTTCCCAGGGGAAATACTGATGGTATGCAGAGTTATAAATAAATATTAAGTCAGGTGTCTGTGTGGGAAAGCCCCCATCCTCTTTGTGGTTTCAGTCAGGAAGCATGCAGGTAGCAGAGACTAATTCTGCTCAAATGGTGCTAGAAGAAATTATGGCAGCCTGTATTCATCATGATTTTAACAAAGCTTTGAGTATAGGCATGTACATACATATGTAATGCTTCTCTTTTAGGGGTTCTCATAGCACTTCTAGGTTTTTCTGAAGGCCTTTAAAGTTAGCTGGCCAGAAAGGGTTAGGCACCCAGGGGAGGAAAATTATTTTAAGAATTTAAAAATTATGTTATCAGGTATCATCTGCTTGCTAATGAAGCTTCAAAGTTATTTCCAGGGCAGAATTCTGCAGATTGCTTCAGAGAAAGAGTTCAATGGTCTATCTAAAGACCTCATTCCATCATTAATGAGTGCTTAACCCCAGAATATTTGAACTTGGACTACATGACCAGTAGTCAATTTTCACTAACAGTTTTTTTTTTGTTTGATCCTGAAAATCTGCAGCCATGTCATCAGCTCCTTCTTAATTATACCGTATTCTTTACATCTGTCCTGCTAAATAACTCTAATTGAAATAGCACCGGCGTGAATTTTCGTAATGTTCCCCCCAAGACATCCCGAAAGTGACTCACACGAGAAAACAGACTGAAGTCACAGCTGGAAGCACGTCAAGGATCATTTCCATTTTTACATGATTAATTTGAATTTAATATCTTAAATCAAAACCTGATTAATTTAAATAAAATTTTGATGGTGCCCTGCTTCTAATATACATTGCAGTAATTAGATTCAGCTTAATGTGATTTTTTTACATAATTAAAAAAAAGAGCAAGTCAAGTGTAACAATGCAGAGTTGGTACAAATCTGTCCATATATACACATATAATACACATGGGATTTTGTTGAGGCATTGCTCAGGTACAGGAAAGATCACAGCTGGATGTCTGTGCTATAGCTCAGCTTATGGCATATGTAGGATATTCCACTTCTATTTCACTGCAATATGAATGGCTGTCTTTAAAAAATATATAGACAAAAAGTACAGCTGAAATCACATTAAAAAATAAGAAAAAATATTAACAATGTAATACTCTGGGTGAGCTTCTCAGTTCTAGTTCTTCTCACATTTCAAAAAACTTTGCTTTAGGAATTAGGTCTCTGTATCCTCCAAGTGAACATCTGCTGTGAACTATTTACAACAGCCCATGGGCTTCTGTTTTCCATGAGGCTTACAAAAATTCTTCATAAAATAAATTTTTACTGCATTTTTATATGGGTTCCCCCTGCCTGTCTCTGCTTTTCCACAGTGGTCCTGTGCACTATGCCAGACACAGAGGTAGCAAACATCAGTTCTTATGTATTAGGATCAGATGAAGCCCAACTGCACCACACACCTGACCCTGAGGCTGCTTGTGATCAATGCCTGTGGCTGAAAATGTCCAGTGCTTAGCAAGCAGATTTTTCCAAGGTGCACTTCAGGTAGCACTCACAGCAATATTTTAGATGTTTCCAGCTTCTTTGCTGTAGAAGAAGCTATTGCCATAATCTGAGCAGTAGATTCACCTGCAGATGTAGATGGAGCTTCAGTGACGCCATATGACAAAAGGATGCAGTTAGGCCAAAGTCATAGGGGATCTACAGATGGAGTAGATATTTGGGGCTTCTGAATCTGTGCTTCTGAATATCTGAATTTGTCTGCAGGTTTATGTAAAATTTGCTTTTGTTTAAGGATAAAATATACAATTCATTCCTGTAAATTTTGTATCTCTTAAGAAAAAAAAAAAAAAAAAAAAAAAAAAAAAAAAAAAAAAAACAAACCTGACCAATTAGCTGTTCAAGTTATTCTTCAATAATTAGATCTTTCTTCAGCAAGGTAGTGAAACATCAACCTGGCTCTTCAATAAGGAGTAATTCCAGCATATATTAAACCTCTTGATTTTGATGGGATGCTCCACCAGCTTTAAAACACTGAGCATGTGCTTAGCTACTAGTAAATCACTATTAAAGAGAAGACAATGATGGAGAGTGAACAACTCCTTTCCTGCCTGGGGCTAGCATCTTTCAGGGAGGTATAACTACCGTTATGAAGGCAAGTAAAGTCATTCAGGTGTATTTGATAGCATCCAACTCTCCAAAAGCCTCTCTATACAGTATATTATTGATACTGCATAATAGCACATGGACAAATTTTAATTTTAATATTTCATTGAATTAAAAAAATCCTCCTTGTTGGTGAAACTGGTGTAGCTTTGCTGGTAACTCAGACAATTCAGATGATATGGACAATCTCCCTGTCTTAAAATGCCACCCTCAACAACAAAAGGTAAAAAAAAAAAACAAAAAAAAAAAAAAAGAAAAAAAAAATTAACCGCAACAGGTGAAAGGTTCAAGTCAGTTTTCAGCCAGTAGGGCCAGGTTAAAATGTTTTTCAACAGAAATGAGAAAAAGCCTACAGTAGAAATTGAAGAACTGAGCAAAAAAAGGACAACTTTTGTTATAACATAGTCAGAGAGAAGGAAGGGAAAGTAATTCACAGACATATTAATGAACCAGACTTAGCTGCTGTAAAAATGCTACATATGCTGATTTACAACAACTCTGTCTCTTCTTCAGGCTCTTAACTATCTCTTCACCTTATTGAAATTGTCAAAATTCTCATTTTCATGAAGCATCAGACCCTCATAATGTCAGTGTCACAGCAAGAGGTTCTATGCCATCCTACTTGGCTCCTCAAATTTACAAACATACTACCAGTGAATCCTGAAAATGTGTAGATACAAATTAAGCTTGTTGAGTTTGACCAATCAGCCCTCCAAGACTTTTAGGTCTGTGGATTTTGTAGACAGAAGCCAGAGAAATTGAATACTGATTTCAAAGAACTTGCTTATTCATTATTCATTGAAGACAACTAATAATAAAAAAATGCCACCTTTTATCTTACAGCAAAACTTTTGATGGCAATCAAATTATTTTTTTCATTCTAAATTTAGGCTTCTCTAAATGTCTGCTACAATACGATCTAAAAATAACTGCATAGTTACTATCTGGGGAGTAACTACTTTGGAGCTTATATTCTTATTCAAAAGTTAAAGTCAAAACAAAATTAATCGTGAAGGTTTATCTATAATGTATCACCATTCATTTTAGAAAAAATTAACTTTGCCAGCAGCAGAAGGGAAGTACTTTCAAGCAGTTACATTAAACTATAGACTCCAAGGAGAAGATTACAGATCTTCCATATTCAGCAACATGAATCAAAACTCTTAGGAACTAGTCTAACTTTCTTTTCTTTTCTTTTTACCCCCTTTTTTATTACTGCAAGGCAGCAGGGATTGCTTTTTGTATAGGCTGTGATTTAGATGGCTAATTGAAAGTAAGCAGTGGTGAGCTGCTTCCTTGGTAAAATATTACCAAGACAATCTTATCTGAGTTTACAGAGTTATTTTCAATTTGTAAATGCTGTATTCATTTCTACTAGATAAAACACCTGTAAAAATCCTAGACCCAGGCATGACTGGATTTCTGTTGCAACTGCTCTGCACTGTTGCACCCCATACAAATGCCATCCAACCCACAGATACATATAAACTTCCTCTCCTTATGAATAGTTTTACTGTTAAAAATAAGCTCAATCCATTTTATGGTAAATAAATTTAATGATATACTGAATCCTCATAACTTTGAGTTGATGTCATCCTGCCAGATACCTGCTCTGCAAGAGAATCTCCCTCATTAGAGCCTACACCTCTTAGAATCTCGCCTTTGCAGATGTATCTCTTGTCTATAACACAAAGAAAATCCTGGGCTTTGTTGCATCGTTATAATAGATGTAAATTTGTGTTTTGCCATTGTTTGTTGCTGTAATCATAGAAGCAAGTATATATATTCCTAACAGCTATCTTATTTTCAATTTGCAAAGCATACTGTGCTTAATCCCATGAGGCAGCCTGTGGTTCTAGATATGAATTTTAAAAGGTAATTAGATCTGGGGGTGGGAGGGGTAGCAGGGAGATTGTCCCTGAGATAGAAGAAACAGACTCCTGCCAGGTCCAGAGGGGTCTTTAATAGGTCCCAGGCTGGTCACAGTTCTTGTCCTAGTGTATTACTTGTTTCCATTGTGTGAAACAGCTTATTTGTTCATGTAAATGTAAATCATGTTGATACTAGTAGAAGGATCTTTGTTGCTACTTTTTGTATTTTAATCCAGAAGGGTCACAGAGTTGGGTTTTAGGGACTGGCAACAAGCTATGTTTTTTCTAATGATCTCTGCATTTTTACAATCAAATTTATAGTAAAAGTGACATATTGATAAAAGTTTTAAGGCATCTCTGGTGGGTGGCAGTAATTTTAAATATCATACAATCATCATTAAGTCATTTATGTAAATGAAAAGTACTTGGCAACCCTGTATGGCAAGAAATAGCACCACTTTCTCAGCATCTCTGCTTCCTTTCTCTCTCTTTTCCCCTTTTGCTGATGGTAGCATAGTGCACACTGTAGAGATGAACTCTCCTTAAGCGTTCTGTGAAGAATTGCTGTACAAAATATCAGACACCTATGTGAGACAGCATGTGAAGAGTAAATAATGATGAGACAGTCAAATTAATCTATAATGAAAAATGTGTAAAGGAATTTCTATAAGCTGAAATCACTGTGGTGTATTGATTACTAAAAAAAGAAAAAAGAAAAAAGAAAAAAACAAAAAAAGATTTATGTGGGTTTGAATTAGGTGGTTTCTTACCCCATTCTCAGTCTCACCATTTGAAACCTAGATCCAGATCTGAGTTTTGGGGCATTAGCCCAAGTCTAGTTTGTATCCTGCAAATTTTGGTTTGAGTTGATGACTGGTTTTAAATGAGACTGCAAATCTCCCTTCAAAGGAAAGGAAGGGCAAGGATCTGATCGCTCACCCGGGCTTTACTTTCAAAAATTGACATTGTCAACAGAAGTCTTTCTGAGCAGAAGAAATGGAGGAATTTTGGGCTAAACTGTTTTTGTTTGCCCAGATGTCTGACAATATTTAAGGGCCAGATTCTGCCCTCAAGCTGCTTTGGTAGGCAGTGTGAGCACTCACTCTTGGAAAGATTCTGTGCCTAAATGTTCTCACTTTTCAACACATTGTTACCCTCCCACATATCTACTCAGGCAGAAAAACAGAATGGAGAACCTCCCTCAGGGGTTTTAATGCAAGTCTGTTGAGTCACCCTGTTTTTTGGATGTAGTTGGGGTATAGTATTAGGCTGGAAGGTGATAAAGATGCCAGGAATGTATGAGGAAAATCCTGTTCTCAGGCCAGTAGATAGAGCATAAATTGTATCCCCATATCTATGCACAGAGGCTGTTGCTAAACCTCCAGAGGCAACTAGCCAGTAGGAGGTATTAGGCTCAGAGACCTAAATAGACAGCTGCACAGCCAGTTGGCTCAGTGTTGTGTCTACTGGGCTGTGTCTGTGGCTTCCCTGGTGGGAGCCTGGGAGTGTGCACAGCTAGCCAAGGCTGCTACAAACAACTTTAGTGCATCAGTGTCTTTGCACACGGCTGAGGCCATCAGTAGACAGACTAGCACAGGATTTACATATTTCCCTAGCTCCTTATCTTGTTCTTTGCCCACTGTGTCTCTCTGAGCAGAGCATTTCCATGAAAGAGAGTCCTGTGCAGATCTGTAGTCCAAGCTCACGTTTCCATACATAACATCAACTCTGCAACCTTATTCTGAGCTGGAATTGTCTTGGAGCTTTACACCACCCTCCCTGGCAGAAAAGTAAATTGACGTCACAACTCCTGATTTCTGACAGAACCTTCCTCTAAGATTATATTGATGATCACCTCTGATAAGCACCTCCCAAAAATGCTTATTAAAGAGATTAGAAACTATGGTACAACAGGAAAGACATTTGTTTTAATTGAATTGAATTATTTATTTATTGAAAGCCTGTATTTTTCATAATGCCTAGGGCACCAGTCTCCTTTCACTAGATTTTTACCAATGAATGCAACATTCATTTTAAGGGAGATACTTCTTACATTTGCCCAGTAATCAAGAATAGATTAGAGTGCTCCATAACTAATAGTACTGGTGAGAAGAATCCTGCATGAAACTACAGTACAATTTGAGTAGACTCAAGTTCTAATGTAGTTGAAATCCAGGCTGGTGGCTTGGTGAGGGCTATAACTAGTCCTACTAAAAGTTAAAAGGAATTTAGATCAGGATAAAAGTTTGGTTTTTTATATATTTGCCCCTACAGATAAAGTAAAACATTATTATACAGAGAAGCAAAATTCCCAACTGAATATGCGACCTGAGAACTGGTAAAACTGAGTTCTAGTAAGCCTGAGACCTGAAAATGCAAAAGGGAATGGGTGAAACATGATTGGTTCATGAAGTCACTATTGGAGATAGGTGATATCTCTGGTAACCGATTAAGAAACCCTAAGGTATTTTATAAATTCACTAAGAGTTAACTGTTAGGGGTCAGCATGAGTGTGCCCCATGCAGAAGAGTTGCCACATGAGCATGTTAAGCTCTTTGCCACAAAAAAAGTAATCAGCTGCTCTTGATTTCCCTACATGAAGGAGATTTCAGCGCAGACTCACCAAAATTGTCTTGTATGCTTCAGACGCCAACAGCCCCTCAATTCAACGATCCTCTCAATTCCACGATCAGTCTTCTGCTTCCTTTTCTTTTGGTCAAAGTAAAAGTATCAAAGTGAAATAACCCCTAAATCCTGTCTCTTATTCCTTATAGCTGCAGAACATCATCCTACTCATCACAAGCAATCCAGCTGGATCCAGGCATTGGAGATGATCAGAAGTCATGTGGATGAGGTTGGGTGTTGTCTACCCCATTCCAAACCAGAAGGCCTGACCCTGAAAATGCAAAGGTAGAAAGCAGGCTACTAAGTAGCGCTGTAGCATTTTGTTCCCTCCATACCCTGCATGAAGGCTGGCTAAAGAGGCAGTCTCAGAAGATAGGAAATCCCCAAACAATATAATCAATCCTTCCATGCCTGTGGTGAGCAATAAAAGTTTATATGAAACCTACAGCACTTCACACTGAATGGCTGAAAAATAGCACACATTTATCAGAATGCCTGAAAACACACCCAATTCTGGTAGAGCAGAGCAATCAGTGAAGCCATTCTTCACCTGAAAGATTTCCATTCTGTTTTGCTAACACACTATATTCAGTATTGATGTGTCTCTGTGCACCGTAAAGCGCAGCCCGTGCAGTGCTGGGACAGCTCATTCACATGGCAGCGCTATCTCCGTCGCGCTGCTCCGGCTGCACCGTGCCGCTGCCGCTCCTGGATTAAAGCAGCACCCAACAGTGCTAACAGACTAAAGGAGCTTGCCAGGGTTCCCCTCAGAGGATTTCAGTTTTTTAAGGGGCTTTACATCTGGCTGTTTTATCACGGACCACAGATCCATAAAGGGATGCTAAATGGATTAAGTGAAGGTGTACCCTCTAATAGCCCTAATCCAATCATTGCGGATGGGACTGGATTGCAAAGTGCTGCCACATTTTTTGGTATTTCCCTAAACAGCAGAGTCAATTGTGGTGCCGGAGGACAGTGCACTGGGATGGACCAGCTGTCGGTTTGTCCTGGTGTGTTTTCTTACATTCTTCCACAGGGAGTTGAAAATTACATTAGAATCAGATCCATGCCTGTATCAACATTCTAAATGGCTCTAAATCTCGGAAGATCTCCTTTGGAAACATCCATAAAATTCAACTAAGAATTTTCAGATCCTTTCTGTTAATTTCTTTGGGATATATCCCTGTTTACCAACAGTGATAGTCAACCTGCAAAAGGTGGCACCTGAGTTTGGGATGCTGGCATATAAATCTCATATTGTTACTCTTTCTTGCCAAATGTTTTTCATTCCTAGTCAGGGGGGGGAAAATAAAAAAAAAAAAAAAAAAAAAGTGCTGTGGTGGTGCAGAACTGTTTTATTAGGTTTTTATAAGAAGTTTATGTTATGGTTCATTTCACTGTATCCCCAATTCTGTAACCCTTTTATGTTGTCTGTATAATAAGGTGTTTTGTGTCAGTCCTCCCACTCCTCACCTGACTTGTAACATCCCCTCTGCCCCAACCCCCCTCTCTGGGGCAGCTGTCTATCACTTTGAGGGTCCCTCCCAGGTTGCGAAATCTCAGGGAGAGGGCTTCAGGTGATGGGCCCCCTGGGGGGAATTCCTTTAGCTTTGGATTTTAGTGGTCCAAGGCTTGGGGGTGGGCACACCTTGTTACCCCCTGAATTCCCTGATTTGTTGTCTTGTGGTACCCCCCTGGAACCCCTCCCCCGCATATAAGGGGTAGGAGGGAGGAAAAAACTCTCTCAGCCTCTCAGCTCTCAGCTTGGAGCTCTGAGCCTCTCTGCTCCTCAACTCTGGAGCTAATAAACATCTTTTAACCTGCTAAGCTGAGAGCCAGCCTTTTCTCTTCTGCTGCTGTCGGCTGTCACGACACAATTGGGTCCAGCTGCTAAGCCGGGAAGCCGAAACGAACTGGGACCTTCTGTGTCTGGGTTGACTCGAGCTAGCTGGAGGTCAGCCCCCACCCGGTGAGGGACAGAACCAGACACAAAGTGCCGCTTTACATGGTATATTTGCTCTTGAGATTCTGTTTAGCTTTAAAAGTAAAAAAAGAAAAAGTAAAACAATTTTTCAGATAGTTAACTGAGCACATCAAAAACTTTAAAAGCTTAATTCAAGATAAGCTTAAAAAAAAAAAACAAAAAAAACAAACCAAAAAACACAACAGCAAAAGCAAACCACTCAAGAGTTCTCTTTATAATAAATCTATGGCCACTTTCGAACTTCACAATTCTCACTGTCCTGTACACAACTCCCACTCAGTACATCACAGCAACAGTACAGATGGAGTTGTGATCTTCTTTACTCCAAAAGCACAGTCTTGTAGCTAAAGAAGGATATCTGTTAGCAGCTCAGGGTCTATATCATAGAGCTGAGCAATTCTCAGTACAGTGGTACATCCCGATTTGACAGGCAATCCAATTCTCTGCTTCCTCTGTTGCACAGTTTCTCCATCAAAAAGGTTCTCCACATGCAAAACACTCAGCCTTCACTGTTGTTTTTACATAAAATTGATTTAAATGAACAGAACTGTTTATCACTGAGCTAAAGATCAGCATAGAACTAGATAGATTTGCAAGCTTTTTGCTGTGCACTCCTCCAATTAAAAATAAAAATGTTAAAATTTCCAAAACAACATTTTAAAGCCTACTAATTGATAATTCAGATAGCTGAGACTTTCTATATTGAAGGCAAAGAGAGGAGAGGGAAAGTCAGCAAAATGGAAAACACAGCTTTCATGTCTTCTGTAACCATGTTCTTACTTGTGGTCTTTGCACTGGCCAGAGCAGTAATAAAAGCTGGATGTTGCTGATCGCTAAAAAGCATGGCCATGCTATCCCCAAGGAATGGCAAAGCAAAGTAGGGATACATTGATCTATATATCTCCTAGGTAACCACCATCTTGAAGATCATGAAACTCCTCTATTTATAGTAGATGAGCACCTCACAATTTTAATGTGATTAATGAATATCCTTAGGCCATCTGGGTAAAGAAGAGCACCTATTATCTCTATTTTAGACATGGGGAATGAAGGTCTAGAAACCTACATCTCAAAAGTGCTTAGACCCAATATTTATTTCCAATATTTTTGGTAGGATTAAGGATTCAAAATACATTTTAGGATATATAACCATGCCTCAGAGAAACTTGGGTATATATATCTGGCATGGGTACTCCAAGCAGTAAGTCTGTGATGCATGGTTTTACATCTGCATTACCACATTTTGCTTTTTGTTTGTCTTTCTTTGGAACCTGTGTTGAACCATTTAGGCAAAAATAAAAAATTAAAACAAAACAAAACAACAACCCTCAAGGAAATATCTGAGGTCATACGACATAGCTGTAACAAAGCAGGCACTGAAAACAAAGTTTTTCAGGCCAGAGTACACAGTGGACCATTTTCTCAAAAGTGTCCTCTTTTTCTGATACTAGAAGAAATTTTTGGATTTTGTGCAAAACCTTTTGGAATTGCAATTAGAATTCTCACAAAACCCCAAAATTGGTAGTTGGTCCTTTTCAGTATTGCAACTAATCCCAGAGCTCACTGTGAATAGTAACTTGGGCTGTAATTATATATCACAATTTAATATTTCTGCCAAGGAGAAAGTGGACGATCCAGAAGGGCTGGGGGAAGGAGCAGTCCATCGATTCACAGCTGTCACTCTTTCAGTGCAGCTCTGTGATGGTGTTTGGATCTCTGGCCTCCCATTCCACAGCCACTAGGAGGTGTGCTTAACGCATAGGCACACAGGGGTGGAAACCTCCATGCCCGGCGAAGAAGGGCTCATGTCCAGCACGGGGGGCCAGGGGGCACTCAGGTAAAGACAAAGCATGACACCAGTGAATCACTGGAGTAAGCTGCTGTAGTTATTTTGTAGCTTTGAGCAGATCTGTGGCTGTCCTGTAAACTGGTTGTCTGTCTACCCCAGTGTGGTGAGGAGCATCTAGGCAATTCATCTTCCTCCCTCCTTACTTTATAGGTACTCACAGGTGATCAGACAAACATGAGCATTAAACTGCATGTATACAGATATTTTCTGTAAAAGGAATATGGGAAGAGGAGCATTCCCTGGAGAATATGATTGCAGCCTGACTATTTATGCCTGATAGGCATGTTGCTCCTTAATTGTAACTACACAAGGAATAACAACATCTAAAAAAAAAAAAAAAAAAAAAAAAAAAAAAAAAAAAAAAAAAAAAAAGACAGGCAGATGTTGAAGAATTTTCTGTGAACTGCCGTAAAAATTCCAGCTACCACAACACCACAACAACCCAGTCTATGTAGCCATACAGCCAAACGTATACATCAATATATAACTGGAAGCCTTTCTTCTTCATGTTTTTAACATATATGCTTAAATACATAAGCACAAGAACATAGACCTGCTTATTTGGGGGATGGGAGGAGAGCTAGAGCTTTCTGTTACACCTAACATTTCAGAAATCTCAAAGGTAGAGCATGTATCTTGTTCTAGGAGTGATAATTCCTTGATTAATTGACGATTCTCCTGTTCTGTTATTTTCTATCTGCTTGACTAATACACCTTATAAGAAAAAAAAGCTGCCAAGGAACATAGGCAATGAATGTCCCCATCTTCTAATTGTGGTAACTGTGCATGGAAATCTATTACAAGCTGGATTTTTTTTTTATGTTTTTATGCCTGTCTTTTTTAAAATTTTCCTTCTCCCTTTGCTGTATGCACTGGGAAAGAGTGTCTAAGGAGTATGTCGGTCTATATTTCTTTAAGAGTTAAACATGAAAAAAAGAATGAAAATAAGCATGAAAGACAGCATCCGTTCTCATTTCAATTTCCTGGAAGGAAAGTGCGGTTGGGCAGATGGTGCTTTTTTGTTTTACTGAACTGAAAGATCAGATGTAAATAATATACACAGTATAGACTATAAAGATTATTGAAGGTGAGGTTTCTATGCACAGAGAATTGCTATATTGTGGAGAGTTTTTCACCCTTCAGTGATATGTCAAGGATTTTTTGGTTTCAGCTTTTTAATTTTTTGTTGTTTGAGTTTGCTTACTGCAGCCTCTATCTGCCTAGTCATACTTTTTTAGGGACTATATTCCGGAAGGTAGAGTTGTATATATCTTAATTCAGGCCCCTTCCATGAAGAGTCACGGTATTTGCACTCTGGTTGAACGGACAGAGGAGAGTGGTTGGTAATTTGGCCTCACGTGAGTCTCAATATTTCTGTGTTGCTGTCTTTCTTCATGTCCTGGCTTTATTGTGTGCTATAAGAATTTGTTTTCTTTGTTGTTATCCAGTAGGATTTTACACCTTTGGAGATCTCCTTTAATTTGCTTTCCAACTTGGAACATTAAACATTCTTAAAGCAGAGCAGAGTTTGTGTTTTCTCATAATCAGAAAAAAAAACATGTATCAAAGGAAAAAACCCAACGTCTTTTAAAATGTATATGACTAAACATGGCTCCACAAAGTCATAATACTGTCTTCCTGACTGAAAGAGCAGAAAAATATACTGTGCTATGACTGCAAAGAAATAACACTATGGTTTAATTCTCAGCTGCATCAAAATGAATGCACTTCTTTGTCCCTCATGTCCTTTATTAAATTGGTGGGACTCAGATGGAGGACATTTTCATATTTACACTGCAAGAATGCCCCTAACCAGTGCTGACAAGCTAAAAACACTTCTGCGAACATCTTGGTAGGTTATTACCTCTCTGAACCTCCCTGGTCCAGGGTGACCAGTGTGGCTGAACAGAGAGCTTTGCCTGGAGCTAAGGAAAACAGGAGAGTTTATGACCTTTGGAAGAAGGGGCCAGCCACTCAGAAGGACTAACAGGATAACATGAGGTTGTGTGGGGAGAAAATTAGAAGAGCCAAAGTGCAACTAGAATTTAATCTGGCTACTGCCATAAAAGCCAATTAAAAAAAAAATAATCCATATAGGTCTTAGTACCATAAGGAAAATCGCCATCCTTTATTTGATACAAGGAGAAATATAGAGACAAAGGATGAGGAAAAGGCTCAGATAATTCATACCTTCTTTCACTCAGCCTTTAATAGTAAGACAAGTTATCCACAGTTACTCAGCTCCTTAAGATTGGAAGACAAGGACAGAGAGAAGAATGGAGCTCCCATAATCCAAGAACAGGTCAGCAACCTGCTACGCCACCTAGACATACACAAATCTATGGGGCTGGATGGGATCCACCCAAGGGTACTGAGGGAGCTGACAGAAGTGTTCACAGAGCACTATCCATCATTTATCATCAGTCCTGGCTTACCAGGAAGGTTCAAGTTGGCTGCAAGCTGGGAAATATAACACCTGTCTACAAAAGCCGGAAAGAAGATCTGGTGAACTACAGGCCTGTCAGCCTGACCTTGGTGCCAGGAAACGTGATGGAGGTGAAATCATCTTCAGTGCCATCACAAAGCCCATACAGGACAACCAGGTGATCAGGCCCGGTCAGCATGGGTTTGGGAAAGACTGCTTCTCTTTTTCTGTGACAAGGTGACCTGCTTACCGACAGAAAGGCTGTAGATGTTGTCCACCTGGAGCCAGGTGGCCAATAAGGTCAACAGCACCTTGTCTTATATCAGAAATCCTGTGTCCAGCACAGCCAGGACAGAGATCATATTCAGCAATGGTGGGGTTGCACCTCAAATCCTGGGTTCAGTTTTGGTGCCCTCACAACACGCAAAACATTGAGGTGCTAGAGCACATCCAGAGAAGGGAATCTAAAAGTTTGGAGAAAAACTTATGAAGTGTGGCTAAGGGAGCTGGGGTTGTTCACCCTGGAGAAAAGCAGGTTCAGGGGGGACCTTATTACTCTCTACAGCCCCCTGAAAGGAGGTTGTAGCCAGGTGACTGTCAGTCTCTTCTCCCAGGTAATGAGCTATAGGACAAGATGAAATTACCTCAAATTGTGCTAGGGGAGTTTTAGATGGAACATTAGGAAAATTTTGTTCACTGGAAGGGTGGTCTGGCCTTGCAACTGGCTGCCCAGGGAAGTGGTGGAGTCAGCAGTCCTGAAGGTATTTAAAAGACATGGTTGTGGTTCTTGGGAAGCATGGTTTAGTGGTGGAATTGGCAGTCATGTGTTAATGGTTGTATTTGATGATCCTAAAGGTCTTTTCCAGCCTTAATGATTCTATGATACTTCAAACACAACTGCTGTGAGGTTTTTTATTTAACACTAATTTTTCTTACTAACCTTAAAATGGGTACAGTCGAAGGAGGAGAAACACATGTTTTTTCAATGAAAGGATATTACTGTAATACTCAGGAGAAATTACCCATATAAAGTTATAGAACTTGCATATCAAATCAGAATGACCAGATCTGGGGAAATCAGAAGACATAGCCACTGCTAGGACTTCTGTATAAACCAAGAGACTGAGGTAAACCGGAGAACTAGATAAAACTAAAACTTACTTTTTATTGTTAAGTAAAATTTTAAATGTAGTAGGTTACACTAGTTATCTTTTTGTAAAACTGTTAATGCTGAACATGAACTATACAGCTGCTTGTCAGTGTTTTATTATTTTACATTCATAACTACTGGACTCAAGTGCTTTCAGAAGCATTTTAGATCTCAGTATGAAAAGAAATGTTTTTAGCATCAATTGAACAAACAGAGCTTGAAATTTTGATGAATATAGACTCTAAAATCACTGTAAACAAAGAAACTTATCTTACTTTTTAAACCACTCATATGTTTCAGAGGCTTTACACATTTTTAGGGTGTTTTATTTCATCAGTGCAAGGAGTATGAAAAAAGACAAAAGTATGTTTGTGATGTTACTTCTGTATTATCAAGAAAGTGAAAGAAATAAAAAAAGAAAACTGAAAATACTTCACTTTGTCTTAAGCTATAGTGAAAACATGAATGAATTAGTGTTTGGAGAAAATATGTCACTGGAACTAAGATTTTATAGGTAAGAATTTTTAACATTAAGTCGTGAGTAATAAAATAGAACAAAAATAGAAAGGAAAGACTTCATCTTGCAGAACCTCCTGCCTTGTAGCTTTCTCAAAGTTTGAAAATCCCAGAGAGTGAGTTTTGTTTCCTCACAAATAGCTCAGTAATAAATAAATAAAGGAAAACAGACAAACAAACAAACAAAAAACCCCTGATAACTGGAAGCTCTCCAAAGAGAGCTTTTACCAGTTGAAAAAGAAATGTCAAAGCCCAGGCACTTCAGCCCAAATGCTATCCTGTGCGTACCAAAAGGTTTTGGTGCACTAAAGATGGGGCAAGCTTTCTGAGGCCCAAGTGCTGCTAACAGGTACTGCCAGAAGGAAGTGGGGCTGAGGTGTAAGCGGTGCAGACAAACACTCATAAACAGGCAGGGCTTCACTCAGTTGTTCACTGTTTCCCACAGTTAAAAGCTGATGGGCTTGAAACAGTTTGGGGGTGATAAGATGAGCTGTAGTTAAAAAGGAAGGAAAGGCTCGAAACACCTGGGGCCAAACCTCTATCTGTCCGTTGATCTCAACTGGAATAAAACAATATGTGCAAGCCCAGGATTTGACTCTCAGCCTCTCATACACATTCTGAAACCCACAGAAAGTGACCATGGGATATTTTTGGTTTTCCTTAGAGACATGCCCGTAAAACCTCCACAAATATTGCTGTCCTTATGGACAAAGATTTCTGTGCTTGCAAGATAGAACTCTGTGGATAACTAAATCACACTCTTATGGATGGCACTCTAAACAGAGGAAGACAGAGACCATTTGCAAATAAAAGAGAACAATCCCAGGTTAAATTATGAACAGTTACCAAACAAAATGAAGGCAATGTACAGGCCCTAACAAGCAGTTGAGACTAAAACCTGTTGAACTAGTAAGACACTGAATGTCATGCGGCATCAGAAAGTAAAAAGTCTCATATCTGATTTCTCCTTCTCTTGAAAGGAACACTTCATCATGCAAACCCAAATCTTGTTCAGCGAGAGAGCCTGGATTGCCACTCTTCAATATTATGGGAGTTGATGTAGAAGTCAACACAGTAATGCCTTTCATCTCTTGCATTATAATAATTCAAATTTAATTTTTATTTGAAATAAAATTTTCAAGGCACAGCCACACAATGTCTTACAGTGTGTTTCTTGTGTTACCTTCACCCCTTAACATTACCCTTGAAAGGAGATACAGAACATAAAATTAAACCCCAGTTTTCCCCCCCAGTAGTTTGTTTCATCTTACAAACTATAACATTTCACCATGTAAAAGTCACAATAGTAAGTAGAGTCTACTGAATATTTTGCTCTTCCTAAAGTTTTTCTTTCCTTTTGAGAACTGATATACTTAGGTGTTCCACAAAATCTGGGATCTACAAATTTTGAGTTGTAGAGAGTCAAACTGCCACCTTTGCCAATAACATACTAATATGCTGAAAGCCCTTCGTAATTCACCTACAGTGGACTCTCACTTTTTCTTCTGCTCTCCTCAGGAGTGCAGTGTTGGACCATGGGGAACCTCAGCCCTACTGTCTTTAACCATGAGCTGTGGCCTGATAGTCACAACGCTCTGACTGGTGCTTGCTGCCTTCTTATTCATCAAGCTTTGACTTGTGCGTCTTCAGAGTGCTCTTCAAGTTTTTCAGTTTGAGGGTTTGAATATATACCCATATGCAAGTTGTTAATTGCAATGCCAGTCCAGAAACACTAGCTTTCTAAACACAGACTTTAAAATGGTGTGGTCATCATTCCTCTGCTTCTACATATGAGCCTGACTCAGCAATTAGTCGTTAGTTTTGTGGTTAACAGATTGTTTCATAAAGTCCCTTAAGGGGACAGGTTGGCCCAGTGGATGGGCTCTTCAGTTTGGTATGAAAGCAACGAAAATCCCACCAGTGTCAGCAGTGATCAGAGGAGCAGAGGAAACAGAGCCACACATGAAGTGTAGGAATAGAGACATCCCAGGTAATCTGACTGGTTTATATTAAGAAAGGATTTGACAGACCTGCTGGGTTTCTACTTAATGCCAATCAAGTCTGAAAGGGACCACTTGAGCTCAGGTATTTATCTCAAAATGATTTGAATTATCCTCACTTCTTGATTTTGAGAGTCCAGAAGAGAATACCATGAAGAGTATGTTGACATTTCCTACATAAAACAAAATTAAATCCATTCAAGTCAAGGAAATACAGTGTAGGCGATATAAGAATCAGGCCCTTTGAAATGACAACAGAAATAGAGCTTCATCGGGTCTATGTGGTCTCAGAAAATCTTTTGGGAGGTGAAAACCTAACGAATTCTTCCACATGTTCCCTTCATAGCAATTAGAATAAACAAAATGCATACAGGGCATATAATACATATTATTACATCTTTTTCTGCCTTATCAGTATAAGCTTTATGTTTCTTTTGCAGACACGTTAGCTAAAGAGCAGCATTTGAGGTCAAGTCTGGATTTTCTTTTTTATTAGGCTAATGCTGCACACATGAAAACTTATTCAAAAGAAATTGTCTCAAATTATTACCAGCACTTAAATGATCATTGCAGAAATCACAGGAAAGAAGGATAGTGCTTACCAAAACCCCAAGAAAGTACTTCAGATTGTTTTTCTTTCATTGCCAAGCAGCGAGGGTCAAGTGAACTGTATTATTTGCAAATATCCACCTTCTCAGAATGTCACAAGCAGCTGTAATGTATCCACTAGCAGCAATTTCCACTTGGCTCTATCCAGAGGGGAGAAAATTACCAGGAGCTGCGTTGTTTATAATTCCCTCAACCCTCAGGGTAATTCTGTTCACCAATTACTTGAAATTAAAGTTAGGTAATTTGACACGTCTGTTTGATACCCGACCACAAACTCTTAAGCAAACCAAAGAGTTGGATAGTTTACTTCCCCAATATTCCACAGAATTTCATTAATGAAACCATGACAGGGAAGGAAAAATGAGAAATTGTGCAGACTTGTGAATTGGTAGGGCTTGGGGGTTTTTCGTCACTGTTGCCACATTAAGAGGTCCCAATAGATCTGAGAAAGAGGAAGCTGGAAGGCAGCTTTCCTCCTGGGATGAGGGTTCCCAATAAAACAGCAAAGATAGTAAGAACTGAACAACGAGACACCTCCAAGTGCAGTGTTTGACAGGAAAAGAAACCCGCTTTCTGCAGTGAGATGATTTCACACCTTTTGTCTTTGCATACAGTTACAATGCTGCCCAGAAAAGGCTGTACACATGCAGAGAGAACCTACATTATCTGCAGTATGTGTTTTTTGATCTCTAGGGCCAGTCATTTAAAGTACATAGTGGAATCCTGAGCTGGGTTATATCTAGACTTGGAAATTTTTATAGTCAGGCATACCTGTTAAACATTTTATTGGTGATGAGTCTATGTACACTCCATTTCTGTTTCTCGTTGTGAGTAATGAATTGGCTGCTTGGTACTGTGACTGAACTGCATGATTCACTCTACGGATTCATTTTACAATCTGGTGAAACCAGAGGCTGGTAACACCTATCCTTTGTAAGAACTTTTTACATGTTGTAATTCTACAAATGAACCCTTTTTTTTTTTTTTTTTAAACACAAAAGATTACACTGATGAATTTTTAAAAAGTCAATCTGACTCAAAATTCATTCATGTTATACTGAGCTGTGTACTAAACTGTTCAGCCTAACATCTATGAACTGAGCCTAATTCTCATTTCCATCAAGGTATGTCAGGACTCATTTCAAAGCATTCATTATCCTTAAACATTATAAAACAAGTGAACAAGAAATGCAGTTTTACTATCTTTTCATAGTGAGAAGACTTGATTTTTAATTGTGTAATCTCATTGTTGTTGGCATAGCTTCCTGCTTGGAAAGTCTAGTGCCAAATAAGTAGCAAGTGCTTTATTTTTTAAATCTGAATATGATTACCCTTTCAGCCATATTCTGCAATTCATTTTTACTATAAAAGTTGTTCGTTGTCCAATTTCAAACTGAAAAAACTATAAAAGTCCATTTTGACTTCGCTACAACAGAACTGAAAGATTTTTTTGAACTAAGATTAAATTGATATACCTTGAGCTGCTGTCATTGTAATATGACATTAGGAGCATAGTCAAATACTGGTTTTGACTATAAGTGTCCTACTAAAAGTAGTAGTCTACTGCAGAGTGCTTTTTGATGTATCAAAGAAATGGTACTATCTTTCAAACAGCATTCATATTCTCCTATCATCAAGGTAAAGTAATAGCAGGACTAAAACATGATATTTTTTTTACAGTTTCTAGAAGTCAGTGCTATAAGGGATTGCCTAGCCTTCCATTAGGTATTCATGTTTAAATGAACCACAGATAGGCTTTCCAATCTACAAACTCCATTAATCAGATTTTATCCTTTTCTCTGTCTTTTATTTTTTGGATCCTTTACCCTTTTCCCTACTGCTATTGCTATAGCTTCCCTAATGACAGGCCAAGTAATTTACTTTTTTCTTTCTATCTTTCTTTCCCTAAAGTTGTGATACTCTTACTGGTATAATTCACAAATATTTTTGTGTAATGCTGATGGCCATGACTCCATCATTCAGTGAGTAAATAACATTTTACTTTATTATCTCTCAAACATTTCACCTCTCATATAGAATGTCCAAACTTAAAAGACTGGTTTTTGTTTTTCGAAATGTCTTAGTTAGTGGAAAAATGTCTTTGAACCGCTCTTAATATTTAAAGTTCTGTTATTGTTAGGTATATGGTTCATGAAAAACGCAAAAAATGAGGAGCAGCATTAGTACTGAAGGAACAGAGCTGGACAGTACAGTTAATTGTCAAAGGCCAGTGAGGTGTCTAAGACAAAATAGCAGAGGTGGTTATATATATATATATATATATATATATATATATATATATATATATATATATATAAAATTATTATTATTCCGGTGATAATTTTCCCCATTTTTCTTCTGAAAACAGACAGTTTTCATCCTAGGAAAAAATAGAATAAACCCTGACTTTTTGAGTCTTCCCTTTATGCCTATCTAGGACAAAATGTAGAACTCGGCATTCACAGAGCAACGGGGAGAACTTCAAAAGGTATTTATTTCCAATTAGTGGAACAATAGATTTGTTTTGATACTGTTAAATTGCTTCAGTAGGGTAAAAGCTTCTCACTGATAAATTTGAAAGGTTGAATATATATCAGATAAAAAATGTTAATACAAAATAAAATACAAATGTTAAAAGGATAAATTTGGAAGACAAAAGTAGAAATGAATTATTTTATTTTGATTTTAGTCACTGATATATTTCTCTTAAGAAATCATTAAAATATACATGTTCTTAAAAAATATTTAAAATAACATCCTTCTGTAAAAAATTTTTTATCAAGTCTATGTAGAAAACAAAGTTATTTCCATTTTTTTAAATCATAAGTTAATGAAAGACATAGCTAATTATAGATTTAATGCTAATGAGAAGAGCCAGTTTGACTCTTGAGAACAGTAAGTCCTCCCCACAGAGCAAACAGGTAATAGGATGATGTAGTCATCTTCAAAAGGGCCCTTTTACATATGGAGATGTTTTAAAACAGGGTCAACATATAGTTCAAAGTTCAGTTGCTATAATCAGGGAAAGATCTCAGTAATTCCAGTGTTTTCTAGTTCTTAATGCAATCTGCAAAGGTTATAAGGGGGCTCCAGGAAAAGTGTGTATATACTGTAGATGTTACAGGGGTAACATGAGATGACAAACAAACAAACAAACAAACCACATAGAAAAATGGTAAAAAAAACCCCTCCTTAGCACAGGTAGAAGACATAGATTTTTATGTTAAACTGTTCTCCTGTTGAGAGTCACCAAACAGAGTTACCAAATGGACAGACTTCATTTGCAGAAACAGTCAAAATTGACAGAAATTTTACAGAGCTGGTCAGTAAGGTGAACTCAGGAACTGAGAAAGCTGTTCCATCTCTAAAGCCACAATGCCCTGTTGTCTGAGGAGGTGAGCCAGTGCTATACAGAGCAAGGTCTTAGAACACTTCATGCAGGTTTGCTTTCACTTCTTCCTTTCAGTGTTAGAGAATAGTTGGTATCCATTTGTGCTGAGTCAGTTTATAGTGCCTATGCATTATGAAACACTTCCTCAGCTACCCAGTTTCTTCTACCCACTTTTAGATGCACAGACTGGGTTTTCCAAAATCCTTCCTTTTTGTCACAGTGAATAGTTAGCATCAGAAGCGTGGGCAACTCATAATGTGCACCTAATAACAGTGGTTCTAGATCTGTATTCAGTGTAATAATAGTGGATGCTGATACTGGCTCAGTTGACACTGTACGTTGCCAAAATTTGTTGAAACAGGAAGGGAAAAATTTGGGAAGAGGTGTGAAGAAAGAACCTTCTGTCCAAATTCAAATCACATAATGCTATTATCAGTGGGGAATAACAGTGAGAGACTAAATGGATCTGCTTTGGGTGGCCGTTAAGGAAGAAATGACCAGAGAGGGATGTTGGGCTGCACTTCTCTGAACGAATGGTGCTTCTTCTGCAGCTCACATTCCCTAAGTTATGGCCCATGATAGTGAACACACAGTGGCCTGGTCCCTGTCTCCTAATTCACACTGTTCTTACATGTAGCCCTATTTTGCCTGCATAAATAAGGAGGAATTTCCAATTCCGTGGAGATACTACAAGTTTAGTCATGAAGATAATTAAGTCCTTTGGGCTTGAAATACCCAAACATTTCATACTTGAAAGAAATTCAGATATGGCTCTGAATGTCTGGACTACTGCCATCTAAACAATTTGGATTCATCTGAGGTTTAAGATTCGCTCCAAATTCCTCTTCACATCAATTAATCATTCAGATATTTACTGTTCTTATCACTAGTATTATAGAATGGCTAGAAATTCTAAGATACTGTATAACCTAGGTCTGCTGACACACAAAGGCCAGCTTCAGTCTCTTAAAAATGTCAAATCTAATAAAAAAAAGATTGAAAAAAAAAAAAAAAGGCGTAAAGAAGTTTTATTACTGACATCCCTTTCCAAATGATAATAGAAATAGTAACATGTCCAAAACACCTCACAGAATATCAATGGTAGAGCTGAGGAAGGACTCTATGATTGTTGTCTGTCTCCCAAGACAGGAGATTTAGTCAGCAGATTGCCTTACTCCAAACATTTTGCAGCAAAAATTATTTCTTAGTATTATTGCTCATTGCAGTTAAATGAAAAGATATCTAGCCTTTATAGAACTTTTAGAGCTCAAATATCAAAATAAATACAGTCCCTATAAATAATGGGCATTAATGGAATGCTAGCTCAGGTCCTAAGGAACTTACAGAAATGAAGGTACCTTTCTGGTACTGCATGGTGGTCACACAAAAAGGACCTCGATAGAGAAAAAGGGACACTTCCTTGAAATCAGGTTTAAATGTCTAGAGATCTTTGAAACTAAAGAGAAAGGCAGATAAAGAACTACATTTATCTCAAGGATCAGCCTCTGGGAGGTATCTCTCTGACCCATAGTTTTATTTTAGTTTGTAATTTCACTTATATTTCTAAATAAAATGTTAGACTCATTTTTAGGGCTTTTTATTGAATTTATGCGTTTATTTTTAACTACTAAATTTCCATCATTTACATTTACTAAACATTTGCCTGATAGTACCACTGTTTTGATCAAACCTTACTTTCTGTTTTGTTGTTTTGTCACCAAGAATTCTGCAAATCAGATGAAGACTCTGTAAGTAGAACTGCTACAATTGCAAGTAGATTTAAAAGCTTCACTTTCTTTCCTGAGGTCTGACTCTTTTGTGTCTGTATATATGTGTATGTCAGTAAAGGGGAAGGCAGAGGGTTCAACGTGACCTGCAGTAAATATTATCAAATGAAATTTAATTAACACATCTGATGAGATGCCAAGAGAGATTGAACCTCACCTCCCAAAACCGTACTAGTTTTCTGTTGTTTCTGCTGTTAAAAAAAAAACCAAAAAAAACTTCTTTTGCTGACACTTTGGAAATGATTGTGATGAGTAAAAAGATACTGTCTTTGCAAGGGCAATTTTCGACTAAATTTAATCTGTCTAAAAAAGCTGAGGTGAAACACTAAAGGGAAAAAATATTAAGATTCTGCTCTGAATTTGACTTATTTTGAAACTTTTATTGGTGCAGTGCCTGAAATAGAGCACAAAGAGCTTCAGCTTTTCTCAAGACACTGCAGAAGTGAGGAGATAACTTAAGAAGACATTAAATGCAGCAAAACAGGACATAATTGTCATGGGGTGGGAGCAAGGGGTGTGGGGTGGGAGGTGGGTAAGGAATTAAAAATTAACTTTATCAAAATTTCTGTAAACAGCTCTGATAGTTAGCCTTCTTGTGGCAAGCACATTCCTGATGCTGGGTACTAGATATTCCCATCCTGCATTGGAAGGTCCCTATTAAAAAAAAGGAGAAAGGATGGGAGAAGGAAATTATGGTTCATATGCACATGAGAACCTAAAATAAAATTTCTTCTAGCTTGATACATCAGAGTGCTGCTTTTCTGTTGATTTGTATTGCCTGTGATTGGAAATAATTGTAGTAGTTCATATACTAGCATGGTAACATTTGATTAATTTTAATTTATCACTGACAGTGAATGTATATATATTAGTGTGTATGCACAAATAAAATACTGTTGAAATACTGTATGTATTTGTGTTGCTTCATAAAAAGAACCAAATATTTTTGGATGACTATAGCAACCCTTTCCACAGCATGATTTAAAAAACTGAAGTGACACTTAATTCAAATTTTATTGTAAACTTAAGGCTAAGTGTGACCTAACTGAAGCCTGGATACTTTTCAAACCTATCTTCATCATAGGTGGTTGAAGTGTAGCTTTCTGAGACAAACACTGTTTTCAGCCCTCTACAAGATGCCTAAAGTAGTTACAATGGAAAATGGACAAATCATTTTCCAGCTTTTTTTTTTTTTTCCTTAACTTTTCCATAGCCTATATTTTAGTCCCAAACTAATACAAATCCATATTTTACTGTTGATCAATGTAGAGCTAAAGGGGTTTTTTTGAAACTAAAGTTTTTACTTTGATAAAGACTGAAAGGTATAATTTGGATCATTTGTATTTAAGACTGCCAAATGAATACCTTTCTTTTTTTTTTCCTTTTTTCTTTTTTCTTTTTTTTTTTTTTTTTTTTTTACATAGAAGAATCTTCTGAAGTGCTGTGTGATTCAATTTTCTCTCTCTCTCTCTCTCTCTCTCTCTCTCAGAAAAAAAAAAAAAAGAAACACCTCAAAATTATCAACACTGTAGAAACAGGTAAGAATATGTCTCTGTCATATATATTTATTTACATTCCTTGCTTATCCTCCTAGTCCAGACAGTAACACTTCAGTTTTGACTAATATTTTTATCATAATTTCTTGCTTCTCTAGTTTCTCTTTTAGTAATTTTTATCTAATTCACCATAAAATGAAAATATAAGACAAAAACCTCAAAGATCTTAGAAAATACTGTCCAGTAGGTTAGCAACCGAAGGGATTCTCTCTCCTTAAAAGACTAAATATGCCCAGCTAAATCTTATGACTATAAGCTGAGTCCTACTGTTTTTGAACTAATCATTTGCAAAATCGGAGGGGGAAAAAAGGTGACACAGGAAAAAAAAAAAAAAGAAAAAAAAAGGCTTCTGGTAGGTGAGCCGCAGCAGGGCAATTAAGATGATATGGCAGAGGTAGACATCTGCTCCTAGACAGATACAGTTCCACTGATGCTATCTATAGCTGCAATCCTTCCGAGAGATAAACAACACGCGAGAGCAATGCACAGAAGGAAATGCCACACTGAGAAAGTGGTGATCATGTGGCCCCTGTGGTCTGAGAAAGAGAGAGGCAGCAAGAGAAAAGGGGAGGGGTGTCATGTGGGGCCTGTACCAGGCACATGCAGGTGGCAGCAGTCATAGGACAGGCATGCATCAAAATGCAGAGATGAGAGATGTGTGAGATCTGACTCTGGAAGGGAGCAGAATTGCAGCAAAGATGAAAGCACAACAAGACCAAGAAAAAAAGAGATGGAAAACCCCTTTCTAAGCTCTAGACATAAAGTTAATCTATACTGAAATTAAGAAAAAAAAAAGAAAAGGAAAAAAAAAAAAAGAAAAGGAAAGAAAAAAAGAAGTCATTAGTAGATGATTTATTCTCACAGATTTGAAGGCTTGAAGGTTTTTCAGAATTTCAAGCTCACATTCGAGTTACTCACAAAGTTAATCTGAACTATGCTCATAAAGTAGATGACTACTTGATGCTCTTTAATATTAGTCTCAGAGCGATGCTGAGACACAGCAGAGGTAGTGTTTCTCTTTCCCTTGCTGATAGGTACAGGCAAAGCCTAAAGGAGGACATGATATCTACTGCAAACAAACTTTCAAGCCACAAAGTGACACTGTTTAATCTAGGACAGACTTGAAGCAGCAGTACATATACTCCATGACCTCATTGGACACAAGTTTTCTAACGGCTTTTGCTGGCCATGCATGCCACTGATGCTTCATGTCACTTGTCACTGAGTTTCTTGTCAGGAGAATTTGGTGTTTCTTCTTTGTTTCCAGGGGTTCAGAGTCCCACAAAAATGAGGGAGCGTCCTTTCTGTCTCTAGCTTTCCTAATGGCAAAAAGGCTTAGTATGCAATTGACTTAAGAAATTCTCCCAAATTCAGGAGATCTCTGGAAAACTCACAGCAAGAACTTGAGGCCAAACTGTTTGCAGAGAATCATTGTTCAGAAGCAAATGTAGAAATACCCTGCTGAGGGCAGGTCCTCTGACTCCTGTGCTATCTTCCACTTCTGGGTTGGACCTGGGGCTTAGTTTACATGAGCAGAAGCTGAAGAATCGAAACACCAAAGTGTCATTCTTTCTCATGTTGGAGCCTCAAACCAATAATTACAAGTTTTCATAATGTCTGTTATTATAATCTTCAGCCTGGTTACCCTGTGGTCTCATTCTGTAAAAAAAACGATTTCTTTTCTCTGTCTGTGAAAAGAAAAATATCAAACTGAAGAACTTAATGTAAAATCAAAAGGTGGAGTGAATCACAAGCCCTCATCCAATATTGTGCTTTGGAGAGTTTTTAAATTGCTACTCCTGAAAGCTTCTTACCAGGAAAACCTGACTCTAAAATGTACAGTTTATTCTTAAGATGGTAGAACTGGACTTAATGCCTTTAACGAGCAATTCTCCTAAGGCCAGATTTTGCTATCCTAACTCAGTTCATACCCCAGAGAAGATGACAAATTTAGATACTTCTTCTGTCCACGAGTTGCTCATAAACAGACTCATCTCCAATGCATTAATGAGGGAAAAATGTGCTAGTCTTCCTGTTAGCTTAACTGCACGTTTGTCTTCCCTATTCTTCACAGAGTGAGCATGAACATCCAAGTGATGTAGCTGTTGGTTGTTGATTACTTATTTGGGGCTTTTTCTGATTCTTTTTATTCTAGATCTTTTAAATTTCATATTCACACATGCAATCATCAATATTTCTTTCTGAGATATGTATTCTGGAAAAACTCAGTCTTGTGGATATTTTCAGGGAGTGAAAAAAAATATTGTGTAGAGTTCTAGTCTACATGACTCAAGAACCTTAATTTTTAAATATGAGCATGAGATTGGATCACTAATTTATTAAAATTTCCCCTAGATCTGCAGTAAATTATCAAAACAGGAACAGGAACAATATCACCAAAGAACTAAATTGTTCTATTAAGGTGTGTGTAATGTAAAATTTCTGTTATTCTTAATTCTGCATTTTAGTAAGTATTTCAATTATTTGGGGCAGCCAAGAAAGGTCTAATAATTTCAGTTCCTCAGATAAATCTATTGTTTTGGAGAACGAGGTCTTCCTCTTTTTAGAATATCTAAAGCAAATGCTTATCCACAGAAAATATCAGTTCTTAAGTTAACACTCTGCATAGTCATCAGAGTTCAAAAATTTCTGCACATTAGAGGTGCTGATGTAGCTTTGTTTTTTCCCGTTTATTCACTCTTGATGAATGCATTTGGTGTGCTTAACCCTGCAATATATACTTTATTTATAACTATTTTGATTTTATTATTCTCTTCCTGCTTTTCTACCTTTTTTTTTTTTTGTATTTTGAAAAAAAAAAAAGTTTTAGTGTAGCAAGGAAGCACCCTTTCTAAATGTTTTTTTGTACATTGCATTATTAGATTTTAACCCACTAAGCAACTTTTACAGAGCAGATTGTCATTATGACATTTTGACTGCAGTCTATCACTTTAAAGTGTGCTGGTGCGTTGCAAGCTTTTTTATCTTTTCTACCTTGCTAGAGGCATTATTAGGGCAGCTCACCTTTGACCAAATGGGCAGATGAACATTCATCCTCTGGAGCCAGTACTAGTGCTGTTTGGTAGATCAGCTCTCAAATGGTACTGAACTGTGACCTCTTCTTCTGTTCAAAGACTAAATACATAAGCTTGAGTTTCCATTGGTGCCAATCCTGGGAACCTGAGCTGCTCCCTAATCCCAGGTCTCGCAGCCAGCAGCACAATGGGCAGCTCACCATGCCAGCCGGCCAGCCTGAAAGAATGTCTTTATTCTCTCTTCCTCAACAAATTGCTTATTGTTTGGGCCACAGGCTGCTAGACCTTATGAACTGTCCTAAACTTTTTTGCTTCAATGTTAAATTTTCTTCTCTTTTCCCTCTGATTTTGCTTACAAATAAAATTAGTTCCTATTTTCATGTCTTAATAATCAAGTTTTAAAATATGTCTGTTTCTTTTAATTCTTTTTGCAGAGTATATCTGCCTCTTGGAAGCCTATAAGAACCACAGAAGTAATACAAGTCCTGTAGGTTTAGTCTCTTTAGAAAGAAATCTGTGGAAACATGAAGTGTTAAGCACTCTGTATTACTGAGAGGAAAATGGAGCCAAAATCTTAAGAGCATTCCTAAGTTTCCAAATATATGTACCATTTTTTTTGCTCTTGACCGCATCTTCACTGTGGTTACAATGTGTTCATTGTGACCATAGGACAAAACACTTAACTTGGGGTCATTGTGTTTTGGAGTTGTTCAGGACTAGTTGCCTTCAGAGGAAGTTAAAGCAGAGTGCCTAAGTTGTGTTCAAGGTGCTTCCTCTCAAGGTATTTCTGGAAGCACCTTTTGTTTTCAGCAGAAGTTTCTGGGAATGTGATTGCAGGATAATCATTGTGCAAGCTGGCACTAGGCAGAGCATTGGCAAGATAAGGCTGATATTGCAAAATTCAGCCAGACCTACCCTGGGAAAAGAAGAGCTTCACAGGTGTGACACCAACATAGAGAGAGAGAAGTTGCTTCGTAAACATGGCCAAAAACACAGACCCTGTTGCTCTTCCTTACACCAGCACACCTGTGCTGAGACAGCTTTACGTGTTCAGTGGGCAGCCCTATCCCTGTTTGGAGATAGGGAACTAAGAGAGGAATATCCTTGTGAACAGTAAGAGCCATTCTGATCATTTGGAGAGTGCTAATTAAGATCAATTTAAAAACTCATGCAGTTCTTAAACATTTTTTGCACACATTGTTTACGAAAGATGAGTGAAGTACACAGCTTTCTGGAGCCATACCTGATCTAAGAATCACACAAATTTCTTAAAAGCGTCAATGTGTGTGTATATATATATATATAAAATTTAATACTCTTTCAAGTATGAGAATGGCAGCACAAGAGTAGAAGAATTGCAAAACTAAAATGTCCACATTAAACTGATATATAGTACATACCAGATGATATATATACTGCCTTATTGTTCAGTTGTGGCTCGGGAAGCTAAATGCATAATTTAAGATATATGTATAGTCTAAGGGTCAAACGCTGTCAGTTACACGAGCGTAAATCAAGAGCAAAAGCTCCAAAGTGACTGAAGTTGCAGTACCCTGGATTTACACAAGTGTTGCTGAAAGCAGAATATGAGTCAATATGTGTCATCAATACAGCTGAGTTAGTGGCACTGAGGGAATTTTATGGTATGCATGCACCTAAATCCTTCATTCTTTTTTTTCCCTTTTTTTCATGTTTCATACTATTACACTTTATGTTTCAAAATTTCTCTGTGTTTTTAAAGGAATAAGGGACTCAAATCCTGATTCTGTGAGTGAAATGTCCACTTCCCTCATCTAGAAAATTTTCTCAGTCTCACTTCATAACAGCAGGGTAAACATCACACATTCATAAAAGGATTACTTCCCTGACTTACATTTAAGGCCAGTCTTAGTTTATATAAATGTATAATTCTGAAGCACAGGAGGATGTTGCCAGGTTGGCTGGCTGACTGCATGCAGAAATGCATCCTTGTCATTCACTCCATTCTGTTAGCAAGTGTACATACAGGCTGTTGTAGGGTCAGGAGGCAAAGTTTCCTAGACATGCAGAAAGTGGGATCTGGATGCAGCAGGAAGAATTGTGTACCTGGTTGAAGTCAGTGGGTATGCACAGCTGGCAGCTAAAGGCAAAATCAGCTGTTGCAAAAGATCACAGGAGAACTTTATTCGCTGATATATCCTGATTTTTTTATTGAGAAGTTCAAGAAAAAAGGCTATGCATGGGCCACTGCTTGGAAGACACAGATAAAGGGCAAAACAAAGGGGTATAAAAACTCATAATCTGTTGGGGAACTAGCAGAGTACCTGTCAGATACACCTGATCTTCAGTGGCCTTATTTTACATGGAGAAAGAATATATGATTTTCTGGGTTGAAAGGAGGTTTTTAATTCTGAAAGGAGGTTATATGTTAAATATATGGTAGCAGTCTATTCAATAATAGAAGTCAAGTCCTTTACTTGGGAAGGCAGAATCTGGTATTCTATCACATAAAATAATGTCATTATTTCTCTAACATACTTTTAAATCAAAAGTGTTATTTTAAATCACTTTTTTATTATATTCTTGAATACCTAGAAATATTAATAAGCTCAAAAGTAGATTCCCCAGTATTCACATAATCAAAAATGGCTGAATTAATTTGAGACATACTTACCAAAAAAAAAAAAAAAAAATAGCCATTTCAGATTACAATGATCAACTGTGGGGGCTTACCAGTTAAAAAGAAACAGAACAAACCTCCGTGTGTGCTCAACACACACACACACACTCTTATCCAGTTAGAACAATATGTAGGTATAGATTTGGCAGGATTGTTTGATCCCAAAAGAATTCGTATAAGAGGAAACTTCTCTTTCAGAGAAATGATCTCTCTAGAGACTGATAGTGATGACACAATAGGCTGGAGTTGCTATTATTAAAAAAAAAAAAAAAAAAAAAAAAAAAAAAATTACTACTTTTTTTGACTGTGTTTCTTTTTTTGCCAGTGGGATTCTGATTCCAGACAATCAACTAGCCTGATATCCACTGGGAAAGTGATGACACCATCAATTATTTAAAGGTTTGAAAACCACAAGAACTACTGTATATAACCAGATTGGATTGACTTTTTAACTCTTTTGATTAATAATACATAAAGCCTTAGATATGTGAATTGGTCGAGTGCTAACCTGTTAACAAAAGGAATAGAAGGGATGAATTCTATCATTTCTCATAAGTTATTCTACTTAACACATTGGCCAAACAAAACAAACAAATGGAGAGCTCTGCCTTAGTCTTATACCTTTAATGCATCATCAATATTTAATGGCTACCTAATGTCTATATATATCTGGACAAAGACGATAATTTGATCACCTTGTTTCCCAATTTCAAACTTCCAAAATGCTTTCTCATAAATTCATCAAAACACACAAGTAGAAAGTAGATACAATTTCAATATCCTGGTTTGGTTTTTGCTTTTGTTTTATTGTTTTATTGGGGGGGGGAGGGGGTGGTGTTTGGTTTTTTGTTTTTTAAACTTTTGTTTTAACATTGCTAACTACTTACAGGTGAAAAAAAAAATCAATCTTCTGCAAGAAATTGGGGAAAGAATTTCATAGGTTTATGATATTTTTGTCCTCTGCAGCAGGATGAGAGTAGATATGTGTGCTGCATGTTCTACCCTTCTGCTGCTAGCTCTGTTTTAATTATTCCCCAGGTTCGTACATTTTGGTCTCTTTCATGCTGTTTTGGGTGGAGCTCAGAGAAGAGAAGCGTTCTTCTTTCCTCTTCAAGTGTAGATGAAGGTTCATGGGACAGCCTGCATTTCCAAGCAACAAGAAAACTCAACAGGAGACAGACCAAATATGTTTCTTCCAGGTTTCCCAACCCGTGCTTCAAGATTATCCAGGGTGACTTCAGTATGATACATTAGTTGACAATAATAATTGCTGTATTTTCTGGCCAATAGACAGGTATTATTCCTCTGGATTATTTTCTATTACCCCATCTGAAGCTTGACTCCCTTAGACAGGAAAAATAGGAAATAAATCTTTCTTGTTTTCTATTTCATCATTCCTGTGTACTAATTCTTTAACCATGTAATTCAACTCTAAATTTCCTTCTGCACCAGACACTGACTTGCTCTCAAATGCATTGTCCAGACACAGCAACTCTGATCAATTTTTTTTGCCTCTTGACATGCCCACAGAACCATCCTTTTTTGGTCCCCTTAATGATGTATAAGTATGGCTTCCCATGGCCCACTTTCACATCTTAAATCTTCTGTACTAGCAGACGAAGTGCCATCCTCCTCTGGCCTGGACCACTAAAGAATACCTCACCTTGTTTTTAAAATGTTAAAATCTATGTGAGATTTAACTGTGCATAAAGGAAAAAACAAAATTACAAATCAAAGGCACACCCTAAAATTTTTTTCAGTCCATCTTCCTTGATTTGATCAGTTATTTTGATGTGAATTTCAGTTGATGCCGTAAGTGGAATTCAAATTAATTTATTATAATATGAACAAAATTAGAATCACATCCCAGTTCTGAAAAAGAAATAAGGTCCAATCTCTCAGTAAAATACAAATTACAGAAAATTTTAACAGCCCACAAATTATACCTGAATTAGATCTCATTTATGATATCAATAATAAAAGTAAATTATTTATCAACATTTATTAAATCGTCATGGTTCCCATCACCTGACTTTCATATGCACAATTACTATGTGGAATCTGTTGCCATATTCTGTTTCCCTTTCTCACTTTAAATATCACCCAATTAGTTCATAACTCCCTAAAATATAAAGCATAATCATATGCTATTAAAAATAATAAGAATCTCACCTATAGTTAATTTATATCCACACCTTTTTTTCCTTATGCCTGCCATATCAATGGTAGTGTGGCACATTACTTTGCTAGCTGGTGTACACACCACTTGAACAATCCATTCCCATTCTAAAATAAATTTCTAGCTACAGTGTTATTTTGGCATATTTTCTTGAGGCATTTTAAGATCCAACCAGGGCACTGAGACCAGCATATGACTTAACTGGAATAACAAGTATCTTTCCCATAGTATCTTTCAACTGTCATTAAAGAAAAAAGAAAAAAAAAAAAAATCCACATTTGTTTTCTTTTTCATCTGGGATTATGTGACAAAATGATCTCCTGCACCTAATCAATTATTTTTCTTCTATATCTTTTGCATTTTCCTGCAAAACTATTTGCAAGTGTAACAGGAAGATCCTTTAGAGATAATCTGGTGATTATTACAAATTCAACCTTAGGTGCTGTAAGCATTAAAAGATGAAAATTGCCTGAAGTCCACTGTTGTAAAACAAATCTGTACCTCTGGACTCCTGTCCTGAGGTGAAAATGCAAACCAGAGAGATATTTAGAATCATTTTGACAGTTCATAAAATTAAGCAGGGATTAGGGATTCTCTCAGAAATAAATAAATAAAAAATATAATGCCACAGGGCCCAAACAATGTTAATCACATCTCCTTGCAACAGGTATTACTGCAACCCACTTTTGGGAAGAAAAATAAGTTATATAATTATTTCTGGCACGTATTTAGAACTGATGAGTCCAATTTAAAAGTCTGAGAAAGTTCAATTTTATACAAATATGTATGATATGTACACACACATGATTAATGTTTAAACTACCCATTCAGTTTAAGTTTATAGAGTTATAGGTTCCTATAAAAATCTTGTATATTTGTGTATTCTATTTTCTTCTCGATTTTATGGATTAGCCCTGATAATACAAACACTTGAACATACGCTTAACTTTACATAATGAGAATGTCTTGCCGATTTTAGGATAACTCTTGATCTACATGAATTTTACCAAAAGCCTAAGAGTCTACTGGGAATGTAATCTGTGGTGCCAGTCATTTGAAACACACATTTAATAAGAAAAGAATTGAAATAACTGCGGCAGACATAGATGACTCTGGTTCCTGCTGTGCTAAAGGCAGGTAAGCAACAAACATGGCTAAAATGAATTCCTAGCAAAAAACTGTGCAGCTGTATGTAAATACATTTTGGGTGAGCATGGAGTTTTAGTTATCCTCCCAAAATTACCCACTCAGTTCACAGGCTTTGTAGTACAGTTAAAAATATTTCCTTTTCTTTTTCAAAAGTGAAAGGCAACATTGAGATACTAAGCAACAGTGCTAGTCTGCTTACAAGAGTGCATAAACTTTCCTTTCTGGATGAAAAAAAAAAAATTATTATGCATTTGCAGAGTTTATAATTAAATTTTCACTGCATTAGATCAGTATCATGTTTCAGTATATCTGGAGAATATTCAAGTTAATTTAACACTTTCTTACAAACTAAAAATCTGAAAATAGAACTAGCTGCGTTGCATTAAAAAAAAAAAAAATTGAAAGCATAGAAATACTTCTCAAGTTTGATTATATGTTCAAATTTTTGTTCCTGAGTTTAAACACTGAATTTTACTCTTCTTTTTAATGATGTAAATACTTCTTTGTAATGAATGTTAACAAATTTCCTGACTCAAAATAGGAAAAAAAATTCTTCTTTACATAATACTGTTTAGGTATTTTAATTATAATTACCTTCCATCTTTAAAAATTTCTTCTGAAAATTATTTTTCATCCCACTTTACTCCAGAATGCTAACTGGAGCTAGAATAATACATCACACAAATGTTGATTTAAATATTTAAACAAATTCACTTACTTTGGATTTAGATCCCCTTTGGGCTCTACTTTCCATGAACACTCTGATAAATAAACTTACTGTAAGGAGGATGTGCTGGGATGACAAATTATAAACAAAAATTGAATACATGTGGGATATGAATTTTTGAATTCTAATCATCAATTGTTGTACTAGCAATTAAAGCTGACTGGAGGACAATAATTCCATGCTACATTAATTTTCAAGACTTCATGCCTTCATGTCTAGTTTGGTTTGTTTTGCTTTTGTTTCTTTTCCTGGAGAAAATGGTGAAAATATCCACACATGTATATCTGTGTATCAGCCAGGGACACTAAAAGACCCAGACTGAAGTCTTTTCTGAAAGTGAATCACAAATTACTCATTTTCACCACTGATTTGTAGATGTGATTGCTCAGAGCTAGCTAGAGGAGGAACATAATCCTGGGCTTTTTGCGTCCAAGGCCGCTGTTAAACCGTGGGGCTGTCAACAAAGCCAAAAAGTCTATTCTGCTCCTTCTCATTCTCCAAAACATCTCCATTCAGACGAATTACGAGTGTAGCTTCAGAGCTGAAAGGGCTGAGATGAACTTCTCCTGTCCAACACGGGGACATTCAGTAAGTGCCACTCCCGAGGTGACCTTGGGCTCCTGCCCCCTCTGAGGTTTGCAGGGGGAAGTCCTGCAGTGGGATTCATCCTGCACGGTTTGCTCCAACGTGTGTGGACTTCCCTGTGGACTCCCAATCACACAGGAACATGCCGCCCATCCTGTTGCTCTGTTGATCATCCAGAAGGGCCAAGCATGGCTGTTTGTGTTGCAATATTTCTTTGCTCTGGGAGAAAGGGATTGAGAGGATATATAGGATCGAAATGCTACAGGGAAAGAGGCTGGTCTGAGCTTCACGTCGCTGTCAGCCACCTCCCTTCCCTGTAGGAGCCAGCGCTTGCACACAGCAACCTCTGAGTTGACAAGCTTTGAGGACAGACAAAGCAAGAGAAGTTTCATCTCTTCTACCCACAATTTCCTCTGTCTGGGCTGGGTTCCCAGAACAAAGAACCTTTTCACCATGGCTTCATTGTGAGATGATACATGGTGATGTAAATAGTACTGCTGTTTGTCACTCACTGCACAGCCCCATCCAAATCATGATTATGTCATTCAGTTTCAATCCAACCAACTTGGACTCGTAGCTTCATGGGGCAATTCATATATCTCTTACCCAAAATTCATGCAACACCTCGTAAGTGCAGTACAAAGATCATGTTTGCAAGCAGACTTTTCTTTAAAGGAATTTATGGGGTGTAGATCTCTGCATGTGTGAGTCAAAATATTTTTGGTGTCCCTAAATGTTAGGAGAGCCTTAAAAAGGCTTCTGTTTGGATTTTATCACTGGCTGGACAAGTAGCTATAGTGCCTTCAGCAAGTAGACCCTCACTTTTGACAAAGCAGCTGGCACATGTCTAAGTAATTTCAGCCAGAAATTACATCAATAGCAAGTTCTTCTCCTTATAGACAGCTGGAAAGTGAGCTTTGATTTATTTTTATTTTTGTCCTCGGGATAATGGTTTCTTACTTACTTATGTCAATGGTCAATAGCATAACAAATCCTTCATCATGAGAATGTGTGTATCACATTTCAGCAAACCCTGGCCTTTTGAGGTGAAATGATATACTGCCACTTAGTTTCAAATTGACATCTCTCCTGGTTGCCAAGGCAAGTTAATTTGCAAATCAGCATTTTGCATGAAGCTTTTAAGCCAATCCAGCTAGGCAATGGCTGCCATTGCTGTGCAATTAGTGTCTAAAGCACTTAAAATTACATTATTTAAAAAAAAAAAAAAAAATCAGAAAATCAGTGATTTTGTTCTGTACATGGCCAGAGACTATGTTGCTGAATGAATATCAGATCTGGACTTAGAATTACAGCAAGGCTCCAATCTGACTGGAAAGGAATGAAGAATGTGCATGTAACGACACTGGCAGACTTGAAATGAGAAATTTTAGTTTCACTGTTCTTCAGAAAAAGAAAATACACACCCCCTCATAATTAATTCACAAACTGCCTGACTTAGATAGCACAGAACAGTAGCAAGTGACAGTTAGAGGAGGAGAAGATAGTCACTGCAATTGGATTTACATTCAGTTAAGGCAGGTTCTTTTGAGCACAGCAGTGAACCTGAAAATGGCCTGAATTTCAGAGTTTTACTTGAACACTGTCTAAGATTTGCAGACTTTCTGTCTCTTATTTTGGTTTTTGAAGGCAGAGTCAAGAGAGAAGCATGTTTTGAGGAAAGTGTTCTTTTTGGAAGATATTTTTCAGTTGCAATTTCATTCATCTTTAAAAATGTCTTTGATTTTTTGGACCTCTGGCTTGAAATCTGTTAGGTACTGATGAAAAAAAATTAGATGTGAAAAAAGAAAATCGGGGATATTTTAGAAGACAGCCTGTTTATAAGAGAGGCAGGTGTCTGGACAAAAAGGAAATTAAAACCAAAAATGTACCACGAAATCTGTAATGGACTAAATGTATTATGCCTGTCTTAATTTCTTTACATTGGTTTTTTAAAACCTTATCTAAAATTTTCCATCCTTTGGTGCCTATTTGATAATTTTATTTTTTTTTTTTTTAATGTCAGCACAGATGTGGCTTTATATGCAACTTCACTTACCACTAAATATCTATCAGCTATATACTACAAATATTACAAGCTGCTCACTAGAGTGATAGGACTCACACAAGTACAAAAAAGCATCCAGTACCTCAGCTTTCTATGAGTCTGAGGACCTTTCTAGCTGCCTTACTAGGAAACTTACCTGCATATTAGACATCTCGGATGAATGCTGGCTGTGTAGAGTTTCTGCAGTAGAATGCAGGGAAAATTTCCCTTTCTATTGTTCTATTTGCTCTTGACACATTATCATGAGGTAAGGTAGGGGGAGAACTTGCATCACAAGTGTCACAAGCGTCTGTCCACTTATTCTCCAGCACATGCCTGGTACCATTACACTGGGGTGTCAGTGTGAGCACAAGCAGGTACTGTAGAGCAGCTGACCCTCTGGATGTTCACAGACTAACATACCTCTTGATAAGTCTTACTTTTGCCGGTAGGTTTGATCTCTGCCCATCCTCTCTTTACAGCTTTTGGTTGGTTGGTTGGTTGGTTGGTTGGTTGGTTGGTTGGTTGGTTGGTTTTGTTGTTTTTTTTTTTTAATGTAGAATTCTTTGTCAAACTAAATCCATAACCCAAGTGAGATGTAGACCATCACGAAGAGAGACTTGGGTCATCACCAGGAAAGCCAATTAACAGAAATACTGTAAAAAAGTGTAGAAATTTTTAGCAAATTGGGGCCAGGCTGTTTTTTACGTGGACATTTTCCCTGTAACAAACATAATGCTAGCTGCGCTAGCTGGCAAAAGACAAGGTTTGACATTGTTATAAGTCCGTGGGTGCTCAGTTTTTATGTCGTACTGTTGCATATGGTTGACATGTCAGGGGTATGTGGAAAATAAACTGCCCAATCTCTCTGGGCCTAACAGTTTACAGACCTCAATGATATACTGTAAAGGTGGTGCTTGAATTCAAAAGCAGTAAATCAAAGTGCCACCAGAAGGTGCTGACAAAATTAAGCAACCATGATTGAACAGAGAACAAAAGCTGTTCTGCATAAATAGTTATTTCCTATTCAGACCTTCTAATATTTAATTTATACCCTTATTTGTCTTTTATGAAATTGCTTTAATTCTGAATGGGCAATAGGTTTATAAAGCAATTAACAGTACAATCATAAGGGTCTTTAGTAATGTATGTAGTTCCAAAACTAAGCTTCATTAAGAAGTATTGGATTTGATATCATTAAGAAAATCTTATATTTTATCAGAAGAATGTGAGGGATTGTTAAATAGCAGTTGATTCATGTTGATCCTTATATTTCATAAGTAACATCTGAAAAGGCCAAAAATAATATGAGTTTGGTGGTAACAGACCTTTTAAATTCTGACAAGTAGAATTTCTTTCATTCACTCACAAGTAATGATGTTTCTTTGTGTCCTGCAGCTCAACAATTCTAAATGTATGAATCTGAAATCCAGACTCTGTGAAAACCTTGATACAGACCTTGGCAGTGACTCAATCCTGTTTATTTTCAGTATTCACAAACCTGAGAGAAGAATGAATTTTAGTTTGGGCTTAGATTTTGTGGATTAGTGTGTATATGGATTAGAATGTATATGCATCTACTTTACTCTAGAGGAACAGATGAGGCTTATTTGGTATTTGTGAGAGTGCTTAAATATTCCTTCGATCCAGAGTCTACATTTATCTCTCATAGATAACACCTTTATCTTCATGGAGGAAATAATCTGAAGAGACCTTTCTTCAGCAGTAGTCTGCCAGAAGTTACCCAGACAACTACAACTTCTACATGAAAATGAGAAACAATGAGACACAAACTCCAGTCTGCTGAATGAAATTTAATAAAAAAAGGTAAAAGATAAAAGGCTCACACTGCCTGCCTTTTTTCCAGTGAAGATGTCCGCTGCCACTAGTAACTCCTGATGTACAGCATATCTGAAGCTGATTGTAAGGGCCAAGAGCAGAATGCAGACACCTACTGCAGTACCAGTAACTGCATACTAATCCACTGAAGACAGGACTGGAAATTAAAAAGATGGTAAATTAACCCCCTCACAATGCAGTGTCAATTTAAGTTGGTAAAAATCTTTTCACTCCTTCTGAATCCTTATTTGAAACACCACAAATAGAAACTGTGTCATCCCCTGAACAAAAATAGGAACCAGCCACTCAGCCTTGCACCATCATCCATTGACCTGCCACAAGTAGACCCCAGAGTTTCCTCCTGTGTGTAGAGCATTTGAGTTCTTCTCCCAGTCTGCGTTTTTGGTGAGAGCATGCAAAGAGGAGCTTAACAAGGGATAAATTCTGTTCTCCAGAGAAAATGAAAGGAGAACACAAGACAGTGTGTCCTAGTCATAATGCAGCTGTGTCTGTTCTCACCCTGTGCCATTGTTTCTGTTCCACAACAATCAATTTTACCCTGTAAGAAAGCATGTGAAATGATCTTTTAATGTTACCTCTCTTTTGGCAATGAAAATTACTCCATTACCCTGGAGTTCATGATAGGGAATAACAAAACAAAAATACAAAAATGCAAGAAAGTAAAAATAATATTTAAAAAGCCCAACATTTAAAAATACCTCATACCTCCCAAAACCATCTGATGTCAAAGAATTTGAAAACAGCACCTCATTCTCATGATTCTCACAGTGTGCTTTCCTGCTCACAAGGAGTCCATGGTTAGTAAAAATATAGGTATTAATGAGTGACAGTGGTCTAGCAGAAACACTCACTCTATGACATTTCTCTTCCTGCCACTCTAACTCCAGTTACACCTCTCTACCCCACTGACGTTTTAAAAAATAAGTTGGTGTGAGACTAATTCTCCTTCATAGTTGATTTTTTTTCCTGTGCAGTAAAGAGGGAGAACTGTTGCCATCAGACCACTTTCTCTACCATCTCAGTTACCTGAGACAGGGAGTTGAGAGCTGCCACTCTACAGCAAATGAATGAGTTTTTGCAAGCAATGTCACCACCTCAAACAGGCAGAGCTAGTGGTCTATAAGGGTGGTTATTTGCATTACTAGGCTAGACATTGACACCCTGAATCCAAAACTGTCTGACCCTTCTCAAGTCTTCCTAAGGTTTACAAAGTATAATATGATCCATTCTGAAAAAACAGCAAGGGAAAACACTAAAAAACTTCTTAAGAAGAGAAAATGTTATAATATGATCCATTCTGACAAAACAGCAAGGGAAAACACTAAAAAACTTCTTAAGAAGAGAAAATGTTCTTTGTGGGTCAAGAATGTGGTGCCCTGGTGTAATCGCAGACAAAAGAGAAATCAATACCACACATAGTCCTTGTAGGACGAAAGGATAATTGTCTATCACAATTAGCTAGACAACATGTACCTCATCAATGTTGGACATTTCTCTCCTTGTCTCATTTTATGTCCATGCTTTTCAGCATGCTCTATTCCTCTTCACTGTGCCATCCCCTCCCAAGTTATTCTGTGTGTGCTTTTATCCCTGTTCCCAATTTCCCATGCTCTGCTGGCTCAGGTTTGAGTGGCAGGGAGGAATCTGTAAGCAGGTGCTGTGGAAGTGAAGCGTGCCATCCGGCCAGTACATTAGGTAAAGTAACATTCCCCTGGGAACCCTAATGCTTACAACTGCAACAGCCCCAACTGTTTTTGCAAGGAGCGGAAGAGGCCAGTCCTGACCTCTTCTGACCAGATGTTTTGGAAATGTGCCCATTTTTAGCAGCTATTATAGCTGTCAATTTATCAAAACTGTAATAAGTATTAACAAAGCAGACTCTTTAGTTACAACCTAGTAGTAAAATGCAAGAGAATAAATTAGGGATATGGAAGAGATTAAGTTTGAGTGCACAGGATCATATTCAAAACTAGTTTAAGAAAATTTGCAAGATACTCTGCTCTGTATAATAGATATGATATGACTGGTTTAGACATGAATGCAAAAAAAAAAAATAATTTTTCATAAGCCTATGCCAAAAATGTTCAGGAATCTGTACAGACTAGACAAAAAAAGAAGCCAAAAGCAGCTAATATAAAAACTCATGCTGCAATGAAAGCAATTGAGATACCGATTTTGGGGTTCATTTGAAAACCCTAAACCTTCTGCTTTGAGGTGTTGAAGGAGGGAATCCATATTCCACACACAAGAGGAAACTGTGTTCATGTTCTTTTATGACTATCCCTTCAAATTGCTGAAATGGGAAAGAAACATCTATAAAAACATCTATAAAATCATTTCTAAATAAACAAATATTCTGCTTTCCTTCCTCCTCTTACCCCTAATTTAGAGCCCACCAAGGGCTCACCAATTTTCTTAAAATTTTTTTTGAACAAATACCTCTTCTCAGCATAAATATATGAAAATAATCATTTGCATTATCATTTTAAAGAGCCAGGATTTCATTCTGTTTCCAGTGTCACAAAGGGGTAAACACATTCACTTTTCTTTTGAGAATCAGTGGAATTACAGGGGGGCTGCTCTCCAAAAACTGAGAACAGAATGGGGTGCCTAGGGGTTTTGATGGCTAAAGCTTCTGGATTCATGAAGCACTTAGTCAGGCTTTTTCCTTCACAATTGTAAACAATAGCTTGCTGATAACCAAGATGCAAATAACCAGAATGCTGTGCTTAAAATTAGAATTTCTTTTTCTTACTGTGATGGTCTTGTTGAGCAATAAGGCTTTTTTACACAAAATAGAAACACTGCAATAATAAAAATATTACATTAGTAGCCATAAGGTAAATGTTTTAATTTAAAAATATAATATGTTTGTTCATCATTATGGTTTTGCATTTGCTTTTTCTGACCAAATAAGAAAGACAGATTTAATTTCATTTTTTAATCTGTGTTTTTGAAGGAAACATTTCTTCTCCAGCCTGTTGCAGTGTACAGTGCCTATCTGTGCATACAAAGCATCCCATATGGTTGAAGTAGGCTGGAGGGGTTGCTACTAACCATATTTTAAAAAAGCAGATGTTACTAATCTTCTAAATATTACCCCCAAATGATGTCACTTGTGACTGACAACGATTGAGCTCATGAATCCCTTCCAATGTCCATCTGCATGTAACCTGTCAGGGAAAGCAAATTTCAACTAGAAAGCATGGCTCTGGTGGGCAGAGCATTTCACTATCAAAGTGTTGAACAGAATGTCAGTTCCTCCAGGAGGAGGTATCTAAATACTACAGGCAAGAAGGAAAAGAATTTTGCCTGCAAAGAGGCCATTCAGGTAAACTTTTAGGACAGCCATTTCAGAGTCAGGCTGCACTGTGACACGCTGAGGTTTTTAGCTCAAAGCGCCTGTCTGTGCCATGCAGTACACAAAGGCAACTTTCTTTTACATTTACAAAAGGCTTCTTTACAGGTTTGCATACGAATGTAAGAAGTTACATCTTCTTATGAAGCCAATGTCAGTTGCAAAATTGGTTTACACTAATGACACTTAGCATAGTGAGTAAACAAAAATGAAGGGTAGCACTGAACATTTTGACCATAAATGGAACGGAAATTAAATATCTACTAGTACTGCTGAAATAAATTTGATAGCATTTTATGAACAAAGTTTAATTTTTTTTGGCAAAAACATAGTGATTTTTTTTTCATTATCCTTATAATTGCCTCTCATTACGAAGCCTAGAGTCTAACCACCAGTTCAGATGTGAGCTAGTGCCTTTTCTGAATTTCTAGAAAGTTGCACTCACAAAAATTTGGGTTATATCTTAATGAAGAATTGATTAATGTACTAGTGGTTTAAAGATATGATGTATCTCAATTTCACTTCTCTGTGTTCCCTTGCAAGTTTCGTCATAAGTCTTTCCTATCCAATTTTTTCTGTTACCATACTAATATTCTTCCTTATAGGTAGTGTGCTTTGACAACTCTGCCTCCTTCCATATGCACTTTGTGAAGATATATGCATTTGTAATATTCTGCAAAAATGGTTCTCAGATATTAAGAATTATGTCCATACTTTGGGAAAGGTTAAATAAGAGCACTTAAGTGCCTTAGCACTAAAACCTTATATACCAGTTGTTTTCCTTTTTTTTTTTTTTTTTTTTTTTTTTTTTTTTTTTTTTTGAGTATTTTTACCATGTTTATTGAAGGTTTCATTACCTGTTTAGTTGCAAGCACAGGATGAATTCCTAGTTCTCTGAAAATATGAAGATAGAAAAGCTTCTTCATTCCTAACTGGAGCACTTTTTGGTTAAAATGTGATCTAAATCTCTATTACAGCAACTTTTGGCTGCACATGCAATCAGTACCTCTGTTTTTCTTTACAATCATCTGTTTCTTTGCAGCCAAGGACACAAACTCTTACAAAGGAACATGACAAAAACATTTCACCCTCTTGTACTTTTTCATTGTGCAAACAAGATGTTTTGTTTGGAGGCAGATATCTGGTTCTACAATTGAGGTTTCACCATTTTATATTTATACTTTTCATTCATCAAATAAAAAACAATTGTTATGCCTATAATTTTCCATAAGGTCTAATCTCATTTGTAAGTGTGTAATGCAATTCTCTGCTCCACACTTACCTTTCAAATTTGTATTTTTGTCTTTCATAGCACATATGAAACATATATACACTTTGCTTAGTCTCAGCTTGTTGTCAGCATGGACTTCAACCATTCCAAGCAGAAAATGAAGAGAATTTGGGGAAAACTTGTGTGACTGGCAACAGGCGGACATGGTTAAATGTCAGCATTTTGGTATGTCATTTACTGGTCAGACACTTCAGTGTACTGCCATCCAACAAACCTATGAGACATATTCTCAAGGAATGTATGCCAGCTCTTTTCCAGCAAACTTGATGCCTGATGCCAAGTACTGGTGGGTGTATACCTTTTTATGCTGTCACTGCATTCAGCCTCCAGGGTGCTGCATGAAAGGATCACTGGATGTTAATGAATAACAAAATGTGTCATTTCCCCTTAGAATTTATCTATCTATCATATACAGTGAAAAAGACATGTTTGTTTTCTTCTGCCTGTATTTACATGTGTGTCAAAATAAGTACTGTTAAACCTGGCCACATGCTTAGGCAGCATGTTGTCTTGTTAGTCTTTTTTTGTTATTACTATTGCACACCATCGTACATCCCATTTCATATAAAAAATAAGTACCCCAGTAAAATGAATTTGGACACTAAGATATGTTTCTTCCTGGTTAGAGTAACACCTTGCATTTAAAACTACAATTTCCAAAGGCAATGAAAAGCTCTTAACCTATTTAAGTATATTGCCACTCATACATCAGCAACATATGATAGAAAATAAAAATGTGAGAAACATCATTAGCGATCCAAACCACAGCAGAATAAATAATATGAAAAAGCAATTTGTGACTACCTTGTAAAATAGGTATTAATACTTGGCATGATCAAATTCCTTTAATGACATACTGCCCAATTTATATATTGAAATAAAGAGTTCAGATCTGCAGATGATTTTTATTTAGTTTTGGGAGAAAACACATTCATTTTGCATACAAGCCAAAGCAACCCATGAAGGTCAATGAAACAACCCACAAGCCAGTACCGGGACATTGAAGTCTGACTGCACAAATCCATGGTGAGGGCAGTTTCTGATTCAGCTTGAAAAGTAAGTGCAATAGGTAAATTTTAGAGGAATAAGAATTGGAAGATGCTCTTTATTGTATTTTCTTCAGTTCTTCTTTAAACCTTCCTAACTTGGAGGTTTTATTTTTTAAGTATTTGCCCATATGTTTCGCTCAAGTAAACCATGTTCAGAACATCAGGGCATGATAAAGCAATCTAAATAAATACTCCAATGCCACTTCTAATATTGTTTTGCAGCTATACAAAAAATGAGTGTAACCTGTACATATGGGAAGAATAGTTGCAGGTATCAAATCACACTACATACAAGTAATTTTATTAGACAATGTAGCAATCAGAAAATATTATTTTTAATTTTCTTTGCAAATTTTAAAGCTTTCTGTGATACTAATATTTTCACAGGCAATATGTGCTGCTTCCTAGGGAAAAATATGTGGGTTTGAGTGCTTCCACAGTTTTAACGAAAATTCATTTCACTGTGGTCTTAATTGTGTTTTTCAGCAAACTGATTTAAAGTTCCCTGGGGCATACATACTGTAGGATTGTGACATATCACACCAGGTTAAGTCAAACTCAAAATGTTATGTGATATGACAGTGTGTAAAACACATGATTAACGCACCCATTGGGAAATATGGCTTTATGAAAAATGGTGCAACAGGGAAACTTGGGGCACTCTCTGGTAATTTTTTTTTTTTTTTTTTTAATAATAATTAAAAAAGGGACTCAAAAATAAAGAACTATGTTAGCTTCTGTTTGATATCCACATCTTTCTCCTTTGGATAAAATGTCATTGTCAAAGATCAACATGTATTTGTGGTCAAGGAAAAAAATGCAAGAAGTTGTATTCTCTTGGAAAAAAAATATTTTTTGACAATTTAGAGTATGACTATAATGAAGAACCTACGAAAGGTCCATAAACTATAATTTTACTTCTTAAAATTATAGATGCATGCTATACCTTTTCTATAAAAGATGTAAAGGTATCATTTGCCAACACAGGGAGACCAGGTCTATTTTCTTCCCTCTGTAAGAGTAATCATACCTTGTGTCCACATTTTCTGGACATTTTCTATTATAGAGGTGTCATGAAGCAGGGCTATGAGATACACCACACAGATTTCAGATTCCATTTACTGCCTCCTGTAGCACTGTCAAGAAGCTTCTAAAATTGCCTTCCTTTTTGATATGTCAACCCCAGTGTGGTGCTGGGCAGCACAACCATTGGCCACTCTTCACTGATGCACTTATTAAGAAACAACAAACAGGTTTTATATTTTTAACAGTTTTTTGTAGCAGCAAACTGTGATGCTATTCAACATTTTTAAAAACTGACTTTTTTTTTTGGAGGCTTCCCATGTTTTCTTGCTCTTCCTAGCAGGTTTGAATTGAATGGTTAACTTCAAATAAATTTGATAAGGATAAAGTTTCAAAAATATTGACTTTCTCTAAGTCTTGTCAAAATAGACAGCTGGCAGTGGAGAGATTATTTTGCATCCTTTTTCAGAGAAAAGCTTAAACCTTATTAGACAAAAGAGAACCCACAATGTCATTTACCTGCAGTGCTCACCTGGATTGGAAAGCAAACCTAAAGTTCTTGAAACTCCTTTTTATTGCTAAGTGTCTCACAAAATATTAGGTGCCTGGTTTACTACACACCTCCTTCCTGCCATGCAATCGAAAATGAAAACACAAGAGGTCTGAGATGGCCAAAGTAACCACAAACATGGGATCCTGTGTACCATAACTAAGTGCCAGACCACAGCCAAGCCATGAGTGAGAACAGACAGATCATTTCCAACAAGAAGAAGCCTTGTGTCACCCTGCTTACTTTCATCATCATTTGCTTCAGGTCACGCTGACAGACCTGAACAACTTCCCAACTCTGCCAATTCCTAATGAAGGGAGACAGGTATCCTTACAACAGAAGAGGTGTCCAGCTTGTGCTCTATCCCTAATTCTGCAATTGTCCACTGAACTCTTGGCCCTGAAGGTGACATAAGGAAAAATTTCTCAAGACACTGACTTTCCTGAGCACAGCTACCACAGACACTACAGGCACTGCAAAGCTCCAGGAAAAAGATCTATGTTTACTGGAAGACAGGGTGGACAGAGCTGGGCACTGAGGGGCTCTGTGTGAGTCACTTGCCTGTGACATGCTCCAGAGTGAGGTAAATCAAACAGTTATTGCAAACGTCACAGCTCCTTTACCTATTCTGGTACATTCAGATTAGCAGTAAAGCCCAATATTCAAATGTTGGTACATATGCAGAAGATAAAACCTTATCAATTCACAGAAAGAGAAAGGAAAGTTGTTAGATATATCTAGTAGCCAATCTGGCAGACCTTAAAAATAATCTGGCTTTAAATTCTGTGCTTTTTGAAATAAGGATCAATTAAAATTTGAGATACTGGCACTCACAGTTCCCAGCACCTTGTCCTGTTTTGGTTGAATTTCAGAATCTGAAATACTAGGACATTTTAATGATGACATATTGTTCACTTATAGGGTGAGTTTTCCATAATCTATAGAGATAATATAGATTTGATTAAGGACATTTGGGGAGGGTGAGTGAGCATCCTTTCAGTAGGATCACTGTGGATGGAGGGCCACAAAGAGAACCATTTGTGCAGAGTTCCCACAGTTCTGTTGAAACGTTTTCATTCTGACCTGAAGTATCCAACTGTTCTGGACTGAAATTGTAGATCATGCTGAATTATGTTTAACATATTTGGAGGTAAAAAAGGAAATATTTCCTTCTCTCTCTTCTTCAAGGAAAATTAAAGCATACATCCTGTTTCCATCCTCCCACAAGAACAATGAGAGTGGCTTAAAAATCGTGTTGCAAGTGTTCAAGCTGTTGATTGGGCTGTGTAAAATTTAAAGGTTTTTATGTCTGAAGTAAAGCATGCCAAAATCAGATTATCCCTTATAACAATAATAATGTAATAAAAATTAATAAAAGAGTTTAGTTCATCAAACATTTCAGTGTTTTTTGGTGGGTTTTTTTTTTTTTTTTTTTTTTAAAGGATGTTTTTCTTCTGAATTCTGAAACAATATCCCCTCTTTTTTTGTTGTTTTTGTTTTGGGGGGTTTTTTTTGTGTGTGTGTGTGTTTTGTTTGGTTGGTTGGTTTTTTTGTTTGTTTGGTTGGTTTTGGGGTTTGTTTGTTTGTTTGTTTGTTTGTTTTTGGTTTTTTTTTTCCCTTTTGAAATATTTTTTTTACTTATGGGAACTTTTGATAAGACAGTTTGGAAATTTTCTATTTCAAAGAATCCCGTACTTGTGATTGCAAAGAAATGTCACAGATAAATTGCTTTGAATTGATATTATAAGCAGTTAGTGACATACACACACACAAAATAATAAACATAATATTTTAACCCACTTATGATCAATAAATATGCTTCTGAAGTCTGGATAGTTTTCTGCAGAATGCTACAGAAAATTAGGGTGCCTGATACTCTTATAAAACTCTCTGCTTAAAAAAGCATACTTAGTGCTGAGCCTGTCCACAAAGCTAAAACCTTGTTCAAGCAAATAGCCTTTGAATTCTGCAGGCTCAAGGTAATTGCTCCGAATGTTTTTGTCAGAGGCACGGCAGAGATCGGATCCCTGTAAGAAAACACCCAGGCAGAAGGAGGATTTGGGAGGCGTTGTTGGGAGCGTCGCTCGCCTGCTGCCCAGCCAGGCAGCAGCGACAACAGCTCCAGCGCCCGCCCGGGCTGGCAGAGGACTCAGGTTCCTCGCCCTGAGCAGAGAAGCAGGGTGTGCTGCAGAGGTCACACATGCTGTCTTTGGGAAGAGAAGGAGGGGGACAAGGGCATTGGTCTGAGTGCCAGTTGTGTGTGTGTGTGTGTCTGTGTCTGTCCTTTTAATGGCCTGTTAGGCAGGAGGCTCAGACGATTTTAGGAGATAGACACTCACTGCTTCACTGCTGCACACTCAGGGCAAAGCCCTACGGTATTTAATAGGGTTGAAACCGGCTGGATTACAGTGAGATATAATATAGTCCCACAGAAAGGATCTTTTTTAAAAAGTAATTTAAAAACAAAACTCCAACACCTATAGATCCTAAAAACAAGGGTTGCCTTTTAAAGCATTTTAAAACCAGCACACACATTTTCAATGTAAGATTTTATCTTTGCTGTATATTCCTTTGGGTTGGCTTAAAAATGCCATAGACAAGTTATTCTCTGACCACTTATATTGGATTTTTTTTCTGTGAGAGGCAGTTGAAATGATTGAGTAGTAATAGAAATGGACATCTCCATTAAAGAATAAGTAACCATGCAATTGTGTTGCCAGACCAAACAGTGCCCTTGCAGGCCTGATTCTTTCTTAAAATAAAATTCTGCAAAAAAAATCCTGGCCCAGTCTTATTGAGTATACTATGAGTATTCCTATTCTTTCCTAAGCCTGTGCTTTTGCTAATTTCATAAAGTGTGGTTGATGCTGAACAAACACAGTGAGAAAAGGGACCATATCCCAAAAGAACTTGCTATTTGAAGGCGTAGCACACCAAAATATAAACAATACATTATGCAAAAACATCAATAAGAAATGCCTTTGATTTATTAGCATGATTGTGGAAATGGCAGGACTCATATTTGTTTCTGCTACAGAGAGGTTTACTCTTGTTTGAATACATCACTCCTTTCTATGTTGGTCTGCCAAGAGCTTCTGAAAGAACATGAAGTAGAAAAGGCTCACTACAGGATTTCAACAATTTATTACATTATAGGGGCTTATTTTTGCCCAGGTCTCTTTCAAATAAAGACATCAAATTATGAAAAAAATACTGCAGGAGTTGTGATATTGCCAGCTCTTAGCTGAGGAAAGAAAACACAACAAATTATTTCTGTCTGGGACTGAGGCACAAATTTTTCTGTAAACTTGCTCTCTTCACTAGTTATCCACTCTGCTTTCATAGCTTTATGGGATTAAACACTACCTTAACTACTGAACAGTATCACTACACATAGATTTAAATACTGTTAATGTGAAAAATTTGCATTCCAGATAAAATTGGTGTCCAATTTTATATACATAAGCTTTATATATAAGGGGGTTGGGGGGCAGTTTGTTAGCTGGAAACCATGTTTTATAGTATTATTGGATATCTGAGCAGTTTTTTTGTGGAAGACTGTATTTCTCACAAAAACTTCCAAGATATTCTAGGCAATCCAAGAGAGAAGACAAAGAACTCCAGGCCATGAAGTAAATGAAATCTTAATATTCCATATTAAAAGCAAAAAGCAGGTCAGATACAATTCAAAAAGAGTCTTGACTGAGTATATTTAAGCCATTTTCATTGACAGAATATATGTAAAGTATTTTCACAAAACTGAGGGTTGCAAACATAAAAACAAGCAACTGTGTATGTGAATCACCAAAAACCAGAGGAATTAACTGATCTGCTAATGTACAAATTATTTCAAAGTGAATAGCTGGACCTGTGTACCTCTGAAAGAGGGCTGGAAACCCTGCAGAACTATACATGGATATAAAACATTGCAATGGAAATTCGGATCTGTATTCAAACTTGGCAAAACTCATAAATAATATATTCTGCTAACTGAACCTAGGCTAGAGAAATAACCACCCTCATTACACACTTTCAAATTTAAGTTCTCCTTGCAAATTACAAAGCCTTGGCTCTGTCTGACTTTTCTTTGCCATGGGAGTTGATACCTCCACATCTCACTCTTAATTCTTTCTCTAGGTATTCAGTGTCATGTACTATACCTCTTTATATTCATGTCAAAGACGGACTGGGGGAAAAAAAGGGGAAAACTTTGTAATCCACTTTCATTGTCCCACCTGAAATACTAGTTCAGCTAAACAAGGATAACAAAATATTCATACCAGGTGCGCGAAAACGAAACCTCTAAACCTTTTTTTTCTTTTTCTTTTCTTTTTTTTTTTTTTTTTTTTTTTTTAATCTGATGCACAGCAAGCTCCTCATTCTATCCATTTTTAATTTGCTTCCATTTCACATACAGTTGTTCTCTCTTCTACTGTACATGAGATTTTTCTCAGCTGTGTGTTTCATTTCTGTGTTGAGAACATTCTCCAAGGAGATTTCTAGTGAGTGTTGTTTCTTTCCAGAACTTTGAAGACCTTGCCAGAACCAAGTCCTTGCTCTTGAGGGATAAGACTTTGGAAAGGCTGGTCCATCTTAGGCATTTGGAAAACCACAAGAGATCCCTCTTGCTCTGTTCCTTTCCCTGTCACTGCACCATCTCACCAGCTCCTGCCTCCTCCATGCACCATGCCGTGTCCCTCCTGTCTGCTGCCCCTACAGAGGAGGCTGGATCACCAGTGTACAGCTGGCACCCTGAAGGCTTTCTTTGGTATCTAAATTTCAGATTACAATCAGGATAATCCT